>NC_056729.1:1644891319-1645191319 GCF_019279795.1 Protopterus annectens | reverse complement strand
GTGAATGTATTAAATTGCTACTACACGCAATGATGGGTATCATTTTTAGTTTGACTATGCAAAGTCAAGTAAAAAAGAAAATGTAGAATTAAAACAAAAAGAACAGTCAACAAAGGATAAATATAAAAATGCAGGGATGAAAAAGAAGAGAGTTAAGAATTTAATAATAATTTTAATCCATTGTAAAGGGAAGAAACAGCATGTACAGATAATACCACTGCTAATAAAAATACCCATTTGTTAACCAGCTAGACCTACTAGACAAACAGTCCCTTTTCAGGGGCAACATGGGTGCCATATGTGCTCAAGTGACTTGCTCAAGGTCAAACAGCAGGCAAAAAAGGGCTGTGGGAATCAAACTGTGTACCGCAGGTACTACAGCCCACAGCTTTATCCCTGGGCATGAACAGCCTGTGAAATGAAGATGAATCAATAGAAGTTGACGAAAAACATAGTACTAGGCAAAGAGTAACAAGATGGGTAAGCACATGGCAAAAAATGTTAAGAGCACTTCTAATCATTGGATTACCTGCTTAATCCAGTTCAGGTTTGTAAGGGAGCCAAAGCCTCTCCCAGTGTTCAGTGGGTACAAGCCAGAGGAACAAGTCCCAGTGGGACAACTGCACATCCCAGCAAGCAGCCCTTGCTCTCACATACCACACGCCTATATCCAATTAATGTTTAGGAATGCCATTTCATCTGTGGCTTGTCTTTACAATATGAAAAGAACAATGGAATGCCTTGCAAATACTGGAAAGATATTTATACTCTACATGGAGATTTATAGGTAAATACTCAATTATCAGTCTGCAGACTATTACATGTCTATCCAATAACCAGAGGATAGAATCAAACCATGTACGTTGTACCTGTGAGGTAACAACCTTAACCATTATGCCATCCTCACCCTGAGAGCCATATTGGAGAAGCAAACACTGAGAGATAGCAATGTTGAATGCTCTGCTGTTGTGTTGTCTTGCTAAAAGTACCCAATAGCTGGAAATGGTTAGGTTTTTATGACTTAACACAACAAATGTCAGTAGTGTAATGACCGAATATAGGAAGCATACTATTGTGCAATGGGTAATGGTAAAGGAAAAATAATATATAAAGTGCCTGTAAGACAACAGTTGTATCACTGAATTTGAAAGTGACAGATGTGAAGGAATTGTGGTATTCCTGCAGTTTAGCTGAATACTCAGGAATGGGGCTTCTTTACTAAAGATTATAAATGTTTTAATAATTCATCCAGGAAGGGCTTTCTTGTGATTTATGGAATAAACAAAGAGAGTCTTTGTGTAGTACATGCTTAAATGAATGACAAATGGAGTCAGAGTCTGCATTAAAAAGAAGAACCTGCTTATGAATGCAGCAGTGGTTTGCTTAGGGCATTTTAATTTCTCTGTAGGTGAGCAGGCCTGAGCTAAGATCGCAGAAAAGCAAAATAAAGTTACTATAAAAGGTGAATAAATGTTAAAGTTGATTACTTTAAAATGAAACAATTGGACTCTATATGTGCAAAAGAGAAAATAAGTAAATTATGACTGTTTTTTTTTGTAAGTCAACATATATGTAAATAGGATGGCATGGGAACACTGCTGTTAGAGTTGCTGACACACAGTTTTTTGCTTTTCCAGTTTGGTTAATGACTGTGGTACCTGCTATTTGAACTCTAGATATTCTCTTTGTGTCCCCGTGGGTTCTCACCAGGTGATCCATGCTCCAGCCACATTCTAAAATTATACCATAGGTGATCTGGTAAGCAGCCATATTCCCTGTAGATGGTACAGGATCCAGTATGTCCTCTCACTGTACCCTGTAAATGGTACAGGATCCAGTATGTCCTCTCACTGTACCCTAATGCCACAGCACTTTGGTCACAACAGCGTATAAGTGATGGCTCGAGTACATGTATTCTTGTAATACATGTACTTGAGTACATCATTTTATGAGCTAAAATGAAACTGATAAAATGCATTTTTGTATGAAGGTGGTTCTAACCTTATACTCCTGTTACTCTTTCACTCTAAGGTTGCTGCACCTACATGAAAAAGTGATCCCCCGATAGGTGGTGTAACACCTGTATTGCACTTTCGCTAAGGTACACTGATCTCGGACTACCTACAACTTAGTAAAATGCGAGAGCGAGCATCCTTACTCCACAGTATGCACCAAAACACACAGTCACTTTACACCTGGCTATACCATCTGTGTGACGCAGCAGCTGATAAGACTTTGTACTTTGCTTTTCTTTCTTTCTTTCTTTCTTTCTTTCTTTCTTTCTTTCTTTCTTTCTTTCTTTCTTCGTTATCCTGGCATTATCATTCACCACATTTCCATGCAATGACTCCACGGGCAGAAACATATCATTGTGTTATCTGTCTTATATCAACAAAACAAGTAAATAAATTAAATGGCAAAAGATTAGAACTTGGCTTGGGTTTGGTTTTGTTGGGATGATGGACGTTGTAATTTTTCTGATGAGACTGCACTGTGGTCCACAACAATAAATTTCCAAGCTCTAGCTATGCTGGCCAGCAACAACTTGCAATTTCTGTACATAGCTGTTGTGATGACAGCACTTCAATGTGTATAAATGTACAGACACACACACACACACGCACACATGCACGCATGCACGCATGCACGCACACGCACACGCACGCATGCACACACGCACACACACACACACACACACACACACACACACACACACACACACACACACACACACACACACACACACACACACACGTATGTGTATGTGTCTGTGTTTTTAGCACCCAGAAGGTATGTAGCTGTTGGAGTGAGTGTACACATTTCTAATAAGTGCATAAATATAAATATGTATGCATGTATATAAACATGCTCATAAATTGTATTGTACTTTTAAGAATGCTTAGTACCCATGAAGTAAATAGAACTCAGTTTACTCTTGATGAAAAAGTTGTGATGGCAATCGTGTATGTTCATTATTAGATCACTGTTGTAATAGCATCAAATTATAAGTAATGTTTTGTGCCAAGGATTAGATATCACAAGTTTTTAGAACCCTTCCACTTGCATTGTATGTCCCAGGAAATACAAGGTATGCTGGTATAAAAACAGATACACAGGTACCAAAACTAGAACTTTCTGGCTACTGACCATTTCCTTCTGCTGTTCCTTTGTATTTCAAAGGTAAACTCATTCAGTTGTTGGGTAAATGTATCTGTCTGGGGACTTTACTTCCTTTTTTGAATAAAATGCTTGATAACATTTTCTTATGTCTAAGGTAAAAGGAAGGCATCGGTATGGAAGACAGATGCAATTAAAAAGATTCCCATACAGCCTGTTTGTTTTGCCTAGGGGAGGAACACAATGTATAATTTACTCCCAAGACATTTAGAAATAAACTTAATAGCTTTAGCATATTTCTTGAACATAAATGGCTGAAAGCCCTTACTCATATATTGATAGATACTTGTTCAAATCCCTTGGATATCTTCCTTCCAATTAAGAAAAGAAAATCTGCTGAAGAGACTTCCAAAGCTCTTCTGCCTTTGTCTTGTCTTCAGTGGTCCCTGACAAATGACTCTACTGTGGCCATACTGGATTCCTCAGACTGTCAATGGTCCTGACTCCCCTGGTGCTGCTCCAAGAGATGCCACTATGGGTTGTGAGCCTTTTGCTTCCCCAAGCACTAGACATATGACTGTGGCTAAGAAGGGAGAACTCAATCTTGTTCTTTTGGAAGGGTTGGATAGACTCCCTCAGTTGCTGGTTTGGGAAAAGGTAGATGATTCAGTCATAGAAGTACTGATGTCTGATTCTTCTAGGTCTATCTCATTAGATACCGTGAGAAAGAAAAAACAAATGACTAAATATCTTTTTCATCCGTCTACCCCTTCTGCCAGAGAATCATAGGAAGACTGGTACAGATTTCCTACAGGGCTTTTCAGTGACCTTTAGTCCTTCCATTATTCTTCTCCAGCCACTGCCAGTATGAAAAGGAAGGTCTTCCTCTCCCTCAGACAGTGACTCCCTATAAGAGTTAGAAGAGGAAGGACTGGACTCTGCTTCCCTGGTCTCCTCTCCTGCTTCTTTAGAATCATAATCTGAGGTGAGTATTTCTTCCGATTCCTCTGTAGAGGAATGATCTTTTCTTGACACCATTGCTAGGCTAAAGGACCTCTTCCAATAGAAAGAAAAATACATCTCAGACTCACAAGGGAGGTACTATAAACTCCTTCAGCTGGATACCCCAAAACCTCTTGCCATTGCATGTGGCACCAGACTCCAGGGGTATGTATTTAATTCTACACTTGCTTCTCCAGACAAGTTAGTCTGCTGCACCCCAAAAATGCCTGACACTCTTTACAAGTACCTCAGACCTACAAGTTTTTCTTTCATAGCCCTCAGGGCAGGGTCAGCTGTTATTTCCACTGGACAAGGATTTCAGTTATAAGCGGTTAACTACTACTAACTCTGTCCCAGCTGACAAGAATCAAATCTGTACCTATTCTATATAAGCCTTTAGGATAACCAGTTGTACAGTTCACATGGCCAGATATATTCTCCCAAATTTTGCAAATATCAGTAATACTACTGCTGATTTAATTTCATCTGAAGGAAAATCCTCTCTTCATAACATGATTTCTTCAGTGTCTTAGGTAACCAAATATACCTTAAAATGTTCATATGGTGCAGCTGATGCAGTTTTCTTGTCAGTTCTGTTATGCACAGGTGTGACTTGCTTAGATCCCAAACTCTCCCTAAACCTGAAAATGTCAATGTCCAGATGCTTAATGCTTCTTTGGTCAAAGAGTTTTAGTTTGGTACTTCCTCAGCTAAGGTCTTAAAAAGGTTTGATGAAAGGGGAAAACTTATTTAAGGGGTTAAGTAGACTTTTCAATTACTTTAAGTACAATGGGAACTTCCCCTCTAGCCTTGGGCCCTTTCTAAAGAAGTCCTTTAAAATATCTAAACAAAAAGTGGTAAGATGATTCAAAGAAAAAGGGAGAGGAGCTCAAATTCCATCCCAAACCAAGAAAAATGTATAACAATCTACTTTTATCAACTCCCCCCCTCCCCCATCCTGGCCAGTCTATCAGTCTAGCAAGCAATCTTTCTGTCTCCATCCCTCTGTAGAAACAAATCACAACATATTTCTGGGTATTTTAAATAGTTCGTGCAGGTGGAGCTGGAACTCCTTCTTTCCAAACATAAGAATTCCTTTCTAACCAAAAAATTCAGTCTCAATTGTTCTTCCTCATTCTATTGCAGATTATTATCATGTCATCCCAAGGCATCATAGAACCATTTCCAAAATCTCAGCAAGTAAATGAACTTTATTCTAGATTATTTCTAATACCTACAAATGAGTGAACTAAGAGACAGGTGTTGAATCTGCCTCACCTCAATCGATTCATAAAAAGTTCCACAATTCAAAATGTTTACTCTTCAGACTCTTTTTCTCCACATCTCTACACATTGTTTTCTGGTTACAGTGGATCTCAGAGATGCCAGTTATCACATTCCTATTATAGAGACTTCAGCCACTTTTAAAAGTGTTCTGTATCTGGTTTGCATTTTCAGTTCTGTTCGTTTTACCTTTTGGACTTTCCAGAACTCCAATGCTATTCACAAAATGTCTTGCTTGATAGTTAATTTGTTTTTGTTTACTTTTTTTCTGATCAGATTTGTTCAAAAACCTTTTTAAGTGAAGGTCTAGAGAAAAAAGCTCCAACATATTGCAAATATTTTAAACAGACATTCAGTAATATACATGAACAGACAGAAAATTCATCTTTGGCTTGGCACCATACTTCTCAACCTGGAAACATCAAAAATCTGGACAAGGCCCATGAAAAATAGGTACAAATGTGTATACTGATTTACATATAATTTGCATGCATAATTACGTAACCCCACCCACTCCAATGGAATTGTGGGATGCCAACTTTCAAATGCAAATTGAAGAACTGACAACCAAAATATGGCACCAGTGTCCCCCTGCAGCCATTCCAGTGTCCCATTACCTGGCTATTTCACCCCATTTACCATAAACACTAATGTATGCATACTGCTTTACTTCTACAATGATTATTTGGATTTTATTTTTATATTATACAGCACAACAATGCAGAAACACTAATAGACATCTGGTAAACAAAGCAATACTGTCTCACAATGAAAATAGGCTTGGCATTAAAACTTCTCTGCCCTTGAAACTCACATTCATTGAAATAGCATTGAAACCCACACCGCATCCAAAGAAAATACATCTGACCAGTGGTGGATAAAGATTACATTTGGGCTGTTTTCAAACCATTGGCCCCTTGCACACAAAACAAGAAACATACATGTGTTCTTTTCTTTGATACACCTTCCTGACTTTATTAAATTATATTCCTTGTATAATACAACACACTTGTTTTAAATTATATTCCTTGTATAATACAACACACTCATTAGACAGAGCACATTTTAAATTTATTGTTTGAGCATTTTTCCAGTAGGCTGTACTGTAGGCAATGAAACAAAATGCATGAACCAATAATGACAAAACTGCCCAGTTCAGAACATTTCCATCATAAAAGTCTACTTCCACACCCACACTATAAATAGAATGACAGCAGTGTAAGTCATAGACATCTTGCACAGCGTCTCACACTTACTTTCAATTTCATTTTTTTTTTTTGGGGGGGACAAAAGGTCAAAAACCAGGGATACATTTTAAACATGGCTTGTATAATTTTGTAAAGTTGCTAGAATAAAATGTGTTACCACCATGCATTTCACTGGCAACTTTTGAACCCAGGATCATATGCACTACAGTCAGAACAACATACCACTATGCCAAATCAGCAGCTTCCTGATAAGTAGGAAGACAGAAACTTAATGGCTATCATTTAATGAATTCAGTTCTCACTTCTCACCATAGCTCTCAGCCTCTTAGCACAAAAACCTGGACAAATGAAGCCAATAATGGGGAATACAAATTCAGTTCTCACTTCTCAGTGCCATAGCTCTCAACTCTTAGCACAAAAAACCTGGACAAAGCTCACAAGTGGTGGTGGCAAGGAACTTACCAAGGAGTGGGACACATTTTAAACATTGTTTGTATAATTTTGTAAAGTTGTTAAAATAAAATGTTGTATCACCACCATACATTTCACTCAGGACCCTATGCACTACAGTCAGAACAACATAGTACTATGCCAAATGAGCAGCCTTCTGAAAAACAGAAAGACTGAATCTTAATGGCTATCATTTAGTGAATTCATTTCTCATTTCTCACCACAGCTCTCAACCTCTTAGCACAAAAAAACTGGGCAAAGCTCACACGTGGTGATGGCTAGGGACTTTAGGATCTTTTTACCCTGTACCCAAGGTACAGGGTCTGAGCCTGAGTACCTCTAGCCACCTTGAGGGATGTGTTTTCGTGTCGGGGAAATTAAAAGCTTGTATATATATATATATATATATATATATATATATATATATATATATATATTTAACATTTGTTGACGGGGAAAGTCCGACTAGGTTCCACAGATCCTGTTTTCAGTGGAGGCCCGGGGAGAAATGCTCCAGAAGCATGTTTTTAGAATATATATATATATATATTTATATATATCTATATATATATATATGGGTCTACTTCTAATGACCGAAACGCCGATTCGCCGACAGGGAAATAACCGACGCCAGAAAACCGACAACACACAAACCCGACAACGCGAAACACCGAACACCATAACACCGACACACTACACGTAAACAACACAGTACACTACAACACATATCCACTAGCCCTAACCCAAACCCTAACCCTAAGGTCCGACACTACCGCACACTCTCCCTACCTGCACCCTAACCCTAACTCACTTACACACCCCAAACCCCAAGCTCCGACACTACCGCACTCTCCCTACCTGCACCCTAACCCTAACTCACTTACACACCCCAAACCCCAAGCTCCGACACTACCGCACACTCTCCTACCTGCACCCTAACCCTAACTCACTTACACACCCAACCCCAAACTCTGACACTACACAAGACACTCACCTATCACACACCCTAACCCTACATCCCTGAGTATTGCACACTTACCTGTCCACTCCCTACTCCTAAATCCCTCACTATCGCATACTTACCAGGTCGCGCTTACACATTCCCCTTGTCGGTCTTCCGTCTGTCGGGATTCGAGCGTGTCGGTCAACTGCGTTGTCGGTAGTTTCGTGTCGGTTATTTCCCTGTCGGCGAATCGGCGTTTCGGTCATTAGAAGGAGACCCATATATATATATATATATATGGATCTACTGTGTTTGGTCGACTTTCATTTGGTCAAAAATGATTTCAAGCAGCCTACTTTACTGAAAGCTCATTTGATTGAATGCACATTTAGTCGAATTTCATTTGGTCGAAAATGAAATATAGCCCCTGCCCCACTGCAGTGCGACCCTGAAGTGAGAATATTAAGTAAGGGGGGTGTGGGGAGCACAGCCCCCCACATTAGGGGATGGAGGGCGTAGCCCCCGACATAATTGTTAGTGTATTCACTGTTATATAAAGGTGCATCCATTAAAAATACATGTGTACATATATATATATATATATATATATATATATATATTTATATATTTATATATATATATATATATATATATATGTATGGATTCCATACACTAGATCGAAGGTTCACTACTTTGAAATAGTGTATGGAATGCACACTGCAGTGAAAGTGCACTTAATCGAAAGTGCACTTAGGCGAAGTTCAGTACAATGAACAGGTGTTGTACTGAACTTCTGTGCAATCTAATAAATCTGAAAGTATCGCAGCACAGTGGAGGACATCAAAAAACAAGCTATGTCCTCCACTGTGGTGCAATACTCACGGACCTTAGGGTTAGGGCAACGGTTAGGGTAATGGATAGTTAATAAAGCTATCCCCTTACCATGACCCGTGCCCCAACCCTAAGGTCCGTGATGACTGCAGCACAGTGAAAGACATAGCAATGTCCTCCACTATGGTGAGATAGTCACGAACCTTAGGGTTAGGGCATGGGTTAGGGTAAAGGGATAGCTTTATTAACTATCCATTACCCTAACCCGTGCCCTAACCCTAAGGTCCGTGAGTATTGCACCACAGTGGAGGACATAGCTTGTTTTTTGATGTCCTCCACTGTGCTGCGATACTTTCAGTGAAGTGCACTTTCGCAGAAGTTCAATTTCATTAAAGTGAACTTTCGCGTAAGTGAGGCTTCCTATTACAAGTTCAAAGTTGTGAACTTTCGTTGTTGTATTAGGAATCCATATATATATATATAGATATAGATATATATGTATGTATGTATGTTCGGTAAAAACTATTTACAAAATGTGGGGGCTACACCACCCACACCCCCCCTTACTTAATATTCTCACTCCAGGGTTGCACTGTGGTGGGGCAGGGGCTATATTTCATTTTCAACCAAATGATATTCAACCAAATGAGCTTACAATCAAATGAGCTTTCAGTGAAGTGGGCTGCCTGAAATTCGACCAAATATATATCTATAGTTCAATAAGCAATCATTTCATATGAATCTCTCTTACATAATTAAAAAAAAATAAACAACACACAAGTCTTGATCTAGCAATTTAGGCTCTATTCTTCACATTATCAGGCTTGTGTCTGTAAAACTTTCAAACTATGAAACAGTTTTCCAACATTCCTGATCTAACTTCTTAGCTTCATAACAAGCACAATCTACTAAATCTACATATGTGTACACCCTCACAATGATCACTCACACACACACACACACACACACACACACACACACACACACACACACACACACACACACACACACACACACACACACACACACACCACAATCATATAGAGTTGTTTCTTTTGCTTTTGCATCTTTCATTTATCTGCTTATTTTCCTTCTGTGATTCCTCTATTTTTAAATTCCTTGAAAGGAGCTAATACTTGCTATTTATTTGTATAAACACACACACACACACACACACACACACACACACACACACACACACACACACACACACACACACGCACTCTGTCCTTACTTTTCCGTTTTCAGGCCGACGAATGATAATAGATCTCTGTTTCCCATTGCAGCAGCCGCGATTCTAAAATCCGACAAGCGATAATACATCTCCATTTGGCCATAATAAATCCACATTCCATTGCAGCAGCAGCTGAGCAAAAAAGTAGGCAGGAAGGAGCTTCTAAAATAAATACAATCCAGTCGCAAGTGATACAAACAAGCCTTTCCCACTCGCAAAAGCATTTGCTTTGAGCCTACATGCGCGAGCTCAATTCTGACAGGCTGGTAGCCCTGATGGAGCTGATGTCATCGTGCACTGATAAAGCGTGAAAAATAAAAAAAAATAAAAAACACAAAGAAAAAAAATCGGAAATGAAGGGGTGCCACTCGGGAATCATGGCACCCCATTTCTGGACCCCAAAAGTCGGTAAAAGCTGAGTAATTCGGGACAGTTGGGAGGTATGCTTGGCACCTATCTCATGGACAGAAATGTCCTCCTATGCCTTCTCCCATTTACTCTGATAATCTGAGTCCTTTTAAAGATCCAAAAGGACTCTCTAATAGTACTAAGCTAACTGCCTTTGTAGGCCATTTTAAGCCTAGCCAATTATCATGTGTGAGAATAAAATATTGCACCCCGAGTTTGTAAGGTAAACACCTTAACCATTATACCAAATTCCTATCCACATAGTAATTATATTGGTAACCCCTTTTGACACAGACAAAACTGGTTCTCCCTTCTCATGAAATTGGCCAAGTGCAATTACCAAATACTTTCATACAGAATGGATCTACTCATACAGGACACGGGATCTCTGATACACCCCAGCCTGCAGACCTTACATTTGACTGCTTGTTCAATACGATTTCAGTCCCACTTAGGCACATTTTCAGAGATGGCATGCAGTAGGTATTAAAGGAATGTAGAAAATCTCATACTGAAAAATCTGATTTGGCCAAATGGAAGACATTTTTCTAGTTTTTGCTACTAGAAGAACCATGATCCATCTTCTCTGTCACTATTTGTGTGAATTGCACAAATCAGGCCATTCTTACTCATCTATTAAAGTTCATCTTTCAGCCATTCTTGATTTTCAATCCCCATTTCTTCCTTGTTGAAAGTAAAAAAAATTCTTGAAAGAGATAGTGTACATTCATCCACCTTGAAAACAGGGATCTCAGTTTTGTCTTGGGAAAATTCACCCTTCTACCCTTTGAATCAACTCGTCAGACTCACTTGAAATTCTTGACATGAAAATTGTTTTTGCACATTGAATTACCTTTGTTTAGGTGAGATTTTAGTTAGACTGACCATAGGTGTGTGTGTGCAAGAATATAACTGATATGCAAGCAACCACAGCAGGACTAGCCACCAAATGGTGTGAAACTTGCCTGTAGATGATTTTCACTGTTGAAGTGGCAACCTGACCCATGTGGAAAATGGGAAATAGAGGTTGTAGATTGAAGGCAGCAGTGAATAATGTTGTCAACTCATAGCAAGAGGTTTGATTATCAGCTGGGGTGCATTCTGTGCAGAGTCTGCATGCGGGTTTCCTCCAACTGCTCATTTTCTTCCCACACTCAAAAGACATGCAGTAGGTAGACTGGACACTCTAGATTGGCCATATGCATTAATGATATGGAAGAACAACAGCAGCAGGGCTGGCCACCCGGTGGTGTGAAACGTGGCTCTAGATGATTGTCACTGTTGAAGTGACACCACAACTTTATACTGAAAATGGAAAAAGGGGTTATGGATGGATAAAATAGATGGATGGATTGACAGAAGAAAGGACTTTACATCTTCTGATCAACTCATTTCCTTTGATGGAAAACTGACAAGCTCTAAATGATTATCCGATTGTTTTCATTTTTGTTATTTTCACCATAGAAACTTTCTCTCTCACGGGGTCAGAGTGGGTATTTCTAGGGCATTTTGGAAATGGGTAGACTCCAGATCTCTTCTAGAGGCAGCAACTTGGTCATCTGTACACACCATCACTAAACATTACACATCTGATTCATTATCCAGGGCCATAGCTGGATTTGCTATGTCTGTTCTGCTGGAGCTCATTACCACTGACCCTACTTCCTTCACCCTGGCTACGTCGGCTTGGGCAGTCGTCTCATGTACATTTATGCTACTGCAGCAGTGATGTAATGAAGAACATAGTACAACTGTATAAAGTACTAGAACCTACAACCACCCTGTTCTCGTGTTCTTCTCTTACTGCTCCTTTCCTTCCTATATCTTAGCTAGGGTGGGGTCCCCTTGTCTTTGCCCCTCTTTGTCCTAGCCCAGAAATATGCACATTTAGACCTTGGTCTTGATGAACACATATTACAAACTACCCTTTGAGGACAGGCAATAAACCTCCAGTTTTTGGTGCCTGTACATCTGCTTTTCTACCAGCATGCCCTCATGCTTTCTTGTATGTGGCGTGACCATGGAAGGCACTCAAACGTTCTTGTATACTGGTCGAACGTCAGATCCATAGCAGGATAGCTTTATGCTAGATGTTTTCGTATATCTACTATTATGGTACGTTTATGTACAAAACTGCACTTGGAGTAGGCTACATTTTTATTTATTTATTTATTTTTTTTATTTTACTTTTGTTTACCAGGATAGCCCAACTGGGTGAGAACCCATTTTCAGTTGAGGCCCAGGGAGAAAAGCTCCAGAAAAAAATTACAGAGAAAATTACAATAATATTCATAAATTTTAGCAAATTTTAAAAAGATATTCACAAAACATAAAAGGACATGAAGTTCACACATTTGAGAATAGATTGATGGGGGGCATGATTTCATGCTTGGATAAATAACTTGAGTAGTTATGAAAACAGGGAGGTAGATAGAAGAGAAGAGAAGGGAGGGTAGGAGTCAGTGTGGAAGACAGTGGAGGAGTGAGAGAGGTTAATGGCAGAGAGGGAGTGAGGGAGAGTGATTGGAGAATGTTAGGTGAATAGGTGAGTGAACAGAGGGAATTATTATATAGTAGAAGTAATCTAGTAAGAGAAGGGAAGTTAAAGGATAGTATTCGATGAATGGGGAGAGGATAGGTGATAAAGTAATAAGTGCAGGAGTTAGAAATAGATGTGTCAGTAGAGCTGGTAAAGTGCAGAATTAAGACCTTGTTAAAACTTTGCAATCCTGAGTATACGGCTATTATTGAATGTTGTAGTCTGATGGCATGGCTGCTTGCAAACTAAAGTTGGCAGTAGATTTTGCAACAGTTACAGGTGCAGCTATTATGGGTTATTCAAGTGTGGAAGATCAGAATGATGAGTTACAGCAAGACATCAAAAATAGTGAAATGAGAGTCAATTTCTGAATATAAACAACACCGGATCAACAAATGCACAGCTATAAATACTGCCAGCCCACATCAGAAATTACCAAGCACAGCTGTGATCATGGTTTTGTTTAGTTAGCCTAGCTCAATGGGCTAACCACTGCCCCTGCTGGCAGAAGGAGGCATTGACGAGGAGAGTGACCAGCATGCTAGTCACCTTCTTCAGTCTCCTGCAGGCTGTTACTATTGTTGACCAACCAGTCCTTCAAATAACATGCTTTACAGACCTTTAAAGAGAAATGGAGAGGTGAGAAGTGTAGTAGACATAATGGGCTCACTAGCAACACATGCATGCCTTGAACTGCCAGCTCACTAGGGATGCAAAAAATAACTGAAAAAAAATAGTTCAGTCAGTTAGACTTGGCACAACTATGGGAACATGTTTTTTTTTTAATTAAAACAGATTTTTTTAAATAAAAAGTATGAGGCTGCTTCCCATCCACTATATCCCTTTAATAAACTATTCTGTGAAAGATGGTGCAACTACGCTAATAATAATAAGGATTAACAGTGAAAAAAATGCCTTTATGCACAGCAAGCAGGAACAGCACCTCAAATATTTCACCTAGATAGCCTGATATGCATGCCTGAGTGAGGAGAAACAGAAGTATGTTAAATTTATTTTTACAGTGGGGCCCTAGCCATTCATTTAATAGGTGTAGCTCCTTTTTCGTCAGTTTGTGTCCGTTGTTTATATTTTGGGTAAATTCAGGCAGGAGAACAAAGCAGAATCTATCCAGTACAAACTTCAGAGCTCATGAAAATATGATTTACAACAAAATCAAGATTATTGCAGGACTTAGCCAGTTGCTGGCCCCGACACACTACATTAATAATGGGAGTGTAGATGATAAACATCTTAACAGCCCGCTGTTTGTTCTGTTCCCTTAGGATGTGTGATGCATTGTTGGGGTGTGGTTAGCAGTCTCTACAGGTTGAACACTGTGACATGTTATTATTTGCATAACAAATCAATAAAAGCAGGAACTAAGCTTGGTTTGCCATTATATTAATGTCACAAGTAGTGCAAAGGGCTGATGTATATCACTAAAAAATGGGAGTTGATCAAGAATCATTTTTCAAAACTTAGTAGTTCTAAAGATAGAATAATAGCACATTTCAAGGTCTACACAGGACATGCCTCTTTCACTTAATTGTTTATGTCAAAAAGATTACAGAGTCCTTTCAAAAATGGTAATTAAAACCTTTTTTTTAACCTGCTAGGTCGCCTGTTCCTAAGACCCTCATTTTTAGGCATAACTCAGGCCTTCTGGCTAAAAGTAGAAAGATGAAGGAAACATTTAGGTTACTATGCAGATAATGTTGTAGTAAATCATCCTGAGGCAGTATTATCTAGTTATAGTATATACTGCAGCCAGGTGTAATACAGATACTTTTAATAGCAGTACAACATCAAGAAATGCAGTGACTCTTAACTTGTCAAAACCCACTGTGATACAATGAGAAATAATACATAGAAAAACAGAGTATTGCACATATATATTACTTATTATTACACAGTACTTAAAGAACAGTTTATTGAGTACTATGCCCCATTTGGCATGTACCTCACTAGACACCTGCAACAACTGGAGAGGCTGCAAAAGTACCTCACAAAGAGGATCCTAGGCCTTAAATACTTGTCCTATATGGACAGACTCAGAAAACTCCAACTATTCTCTGTCTCATATCACCTACTTAGACGAGATCTCTGCTTGACTTACAAAGCCATGTCTGACCCAGTTCTGTTAGAAATGCTACATCTAAAGAAATCCCAATCCCTCCACACCACACACTCCACAGACCTCAACCTCATTACTACAAAAAACAGAATGTGCTGGAGGGACAGGTTCATAACCCAGAGACTGCCCATGCTATGGAATAGACTTCCCATACATGTCAAACAGAGCACCTCACTGGCCCTCTTCAAGAGAAATATTTATGAGTGGATGGGAAATAAAAATTTCAGCCCGGGGATCACTCCAGTGGCTCTACTTGACAGAGGCACTGGGAACTATGGTCGGGTGGCACGATGCCAGGGTAATCCTATGGGCTAGGCTTGTAAACTCTCCAGGGCTATAAGCCTAGTACACACCTATGAACCTATGATTAATGTAGTCAGCTAATGTCCTTTGTCCTGATGCCCAGGGTTTGATTACCCCGCTTTACTTCCCTTCTGTGTGCCTCTGAAGAGGTCACTTAACCCACAGAGCTTCTACTTCACTTTAGAAACAGAGTTTGTCCAGCTTAAAATGTTGTTGCTCTTCTTTTGGCTTTTCCCGGTTAGGGGTCGCCACAGCGGAACTCTGGTCCCCTAATGATTGGCAGTAAATTTTTTATGGGTGCTGAGGTGCCAGCTCAACGTCCAACCTTCAGCGAAGGCACGCCCATTCTACGCATGTCTTTTGAATGCCACTCGACCGCGGGGAGGACATGCAGACTCCACACAGAAGGCGCTCCAGCCAAGAATCAAATGGGAGAACCTCTTGCTGTGAGGCAACAATGCTACTGCTGCACCACCGCGGCTTATATATAAATAAAAAGTAAAATTAAATAAATAGATAAAACAGCATAGCACCTCATTGAGAAGGGCAGTTTACTAGCAAATCCACTCACACTATTCACACTTTTTTGACTAATTTTTTATCTGTCATATAAAAGGTTCTTAGGCAAGACATCCTTTCACTGTACAGATATGTGCATAGAAAGATTTTGGAACTTCCAGTGAAATAACTAAAACTTCCTTTTAAGCTCTTATAAGTAAGTTAACAAATGTGAGGTTACGCACAACAGGAGGTATGAGTTTACAAATATAAGCATGTTTAAATGTTACATGTACAAAGAAGACATTTTTGAGAATTCTAGTAAATTAAACACTGAAAGTGTGATGAGACCTCAGGACACAGGTGGACAGTAGTCTCTCCTTTGATAACAACATCACCACAGTAGTCAGGAAATCCTTCTACGTGGCACACCTCATCACAAAAGGGTTCTCTAGAAAAGAGGAGGTCATTGTTCCTCTCTTCTCATCCCTCATCAGACCCATTATAGAGTACAACGTCCTGTTTGGCATGTATTTCACAAGATATCTACGACAATTGGAAAGGCCACAGAAATACCTCACTAAGAGGATTACTGGCCTCAAACAGATACCATATGCAGACCATCTCAAAAAACTCCAGCTCTACTTAGTCGCGTATTGCCTACTCAGAGGCAATCTTTGCCTTACATACAAAGCTGTGTCAAACCCAGAGCTGTTGGACATGCTACACTTAAAGAAATTCCAATCTCTCCAAACCACACACTCCAGGGATCTAAACCTTGTCACCACAATAAACAGAACATGCTGGAGGGATAGATAGAGTCATGTCCCAGAAACTTCCCATACTCTGGAACAAACTACCCATTCATGTCAAGCAAAGCTCCTCATTGGCCCTCTTTAGGGAAAATCTTGACTGGATGGGAAATAGAAAATTCACCTTGGGGATCACGTCTGTGGCACTGCTTGACAGGGGAGCAGGAAAATAATTTTCTTGAGTGGCGAAAGCCAGGGAACCTTTTTGGCTAGGCTTATATAGGCCCCAGGGCCAATAGCCTAGTACCTATCTATGAACCTATGAACCTATAACCTTTTTCCCCAAAGTTAGCCATTTCTCGAAGTTCATCCTTTCTTATCTCAATGTCACATAGTTTTTTTTTTTTGTTTCCTGTCTGTTTAGACACCCATGATTCCTTACTTTTTACTTCCTGAAAATGAAAAACTGAAATAAATTCTCAAAAATGTGCTGAACTGTAATGGTCACATGCTTTGGTTTACCATGAGGTAAAACATCCATGAAAATCCATATTTAATTTTGTGGTTATATATAGAGTTATAGTATCTTATTGATTCCAAGCTATATTTAGTGAAGTTTTCAGTTACTGGGAATCCTTCCTGCAACACACATGTACCTCTTTGCTGAAGTCATTTCAGGTGGCTGTGTCTTCTAACTACTTTGAGCCGTAGTAACTCCATCAGTACTGATAAACAGATGAAGCCTAATATTTACATTTTATGCACTGGTTTATATCTGTAAATATAACTACATAAACGTAATCTGAAAGACAGTTTGACAAAGTTAATTTACCAAATCAGGTTATCTGAGTTACATTACTGTCAGGCCAAGAAAGTAAGCTAGAAAGGTGGTGTGCAAAAGTACCTAGTGCTTGGTGAAGGACAAGCTGCAGAATACGAACAACTGTTATGGACATGTAGTTGTAAACTGATTTAATGAGGAAATACATGACTTGTTTTTGAGGAAACCTGCTAAAATAACTATTAGTGTCAACAGATATAAGCTGTACATAAACAAATGGGAGTATATCTTATATCCGTACACAGGTGTGTCAGTTTACATTGGAAACAGTAAAGTGGGCTGGCCACAACAGTAGAACAGCACTGCAGCTGTAATTATTGTGGGTAAATGTGAGCAGGGAAATAGTTACAGATTTAATATACAGCACAGGCATGGCTAGTAGGTGACTTAATATAGCAACACCCAACCATAAATATAAAAACATAAAAATTTGAGTTGAGAAAATGTGGTTCATTTAGATGTACACCTGCTTTGAGTGTATTAGCACTTCTGTGAAGGCTTTCAGATTTAAATATAGCCTATGATTTTCTATATATGTTTTTTATTTTCTTCTTTGGCATTATACTAAAAGATATATGCAAAACTCGCCTTTGGACACGAGGGCTAAAATCAAGTTCAATGATGCTGTAAGGGGGAATTATTATTTTTACAGAGGTGCAGTGACCTCATAACCGGATGATTTATATAGGCAGATTTAGGCTGCAGTCCTGCTATATGAATGGATATTGCAAGATTGCAACCTGCCATAGATTTTATTTCTTAATGCCATGTGAGTGGTGTTTCAAAAACATTTTCTTTAGAAGAAAAATGGCAGTCATATGTAGTATATTTACACAACTGCTCTAGAGTCTGTTTTGGTTGATTGACAAATTTAAGTAGGCTATATGCTTTCATAACTGGAAATCTGGCAAGGTAAACTTCAACCACACAGAATCTAAAATAAAAGAAGAGCAATCTCAGATAAAAGAAAAGCAGTGAGGGCATGACTCCATTCTAAGATGAGAGCCTAATTCAGGAATTTTCTGAACTGTAGAATAAAAACTTGATTTCAGTGAAGACCCCGTCTGAAAGGTAATCATTTCAGCAGTGGAAGGAAGTATCTTTGTGGATAATCTAAAAAGTAAAAGAACTGGATCAATGGAAGAAACATGCTGCAAATATTAAAGATGTTTTTCTGATGTGGCAGTTGATATGGGTGGTGTCATGAAAACAGAATCAGGATGACTAGCTGTATATAATACAGGGATAAATCCCGGACTATGACCCTGGAGATCCAGGTTTTAATAGCTGCTCATGTCGTTGTAGACCTGGACAGCAGAAGGTAGACATTACTGGCCAAGGCTATCACATGTACTTAGTTGTAGGGGATGGTAGTCTGCCTTACTACACATAAGAGGAAACGTGCAGGCAGCAAACTTCTCACTGACACTAAGAATGTGGAGCCAGACATTCACAGAAGTGATGGTAGGCCCTCATTACTAACAGGTCGCAACACATCTATAGTATGCCATACTGGGCTTTTGCAATGAGAGACTACCAAGGTCAACTACCAAGGGTGGTTAAGACCTTACTTAGAAGCACCCTCATTGTTCTTATTACTGTATGCTAGTGAGAACATGTGCATCTCCATGAGTGCCTGGATGAGTGCGCCCTCTAGTTTGGTTCTTGCTTCCATTGTGGGAACTCATGGGGGTAGGGGGACAATGGGCTTAGGATCACTAGGCAGAAGGCTAACGGTTGGCATGAACAGAGAGAAAAATAATCTACGGAAAAAAAAAAACTCAAGACAGGATGGCAAAACAGAAGCAATCCCTGGAGCCCAAAAGAGACTAAAAAAACTTGAACACCTGCAAGCAGCCTGCTTTGAATGAACACAAATTCAAACACCAATGCTTTGAATGAACACAAATCCTCCCTAAATATGCCATAAGCCTGCATTTCTCTTGCTTTGTATTGCAATTCCTGTTTGTATTATACTAACTTACCTTTAATTTCCTTATAAACTGGCTAAAATTTTCTAACTATTAAGTCATTTTCATATAACTTGTATCTATTCTTAACTATTGTTTTCATATTATGTCCAATTTGGTATAATTATTTAAACTGCAGTTAGTTTTTGACTTATATTTAAAGACTGCACACATACCCCCTGGTATTAACAATCAAGTTTCTATCAAACCAGTTTTGGAAGCAAGATAGAATTTTAGAATTGAACACTGATGGTTGGCCTGTAGTCATCCTAGATCCCCAATTTTAGCTACTTTTCTGTCTGCACCTTGTATATATTGTCTTTTGTACAACTCATTTCCCCTCTTTACAAATGTTTTAAAAGTTTTCATTTATTTACTTATTAGTTTTATTCATTAGTATTTAAAATTACAGTTTCATTACATTATATCATGTTCACATTGTTTGTCTATTTATTCTTGTATAACATCGTATTCATAATATTTATTCATTTATTTATTCATTTAATCATTTACTTATTTAACTATACATGAATGATGAACAATATACATATAGTATTTGTTTATTATACTGTTTGTTTTTCAAATGACCAATCAAATATTCATCTATAACAGTTACATATACTAATTCTTATATGTTAAAATAATTTGTATATACACTCACATTTATAGATAATTAAATTTATTTATGTTTTTTATATATATTTTTCATACATATTTATATCCATAGGGATATATTATAACTATATATACTCGTCTATTTATTTATTTAATGTTTGATATTCAATATTTAATGTATAATACCTAATATTTAACATTTAATATTTGATTAGATAAATAACATATTGATCATTTATTTATATATATTTCATTATACATCCAACCATATACATCATATATTTTACACTTCAAACTATATATCTCATATTTTGTTAGACTCATATTATTATTAAAAAATGTTTTAAATATTTATGAATAACATCAAATTCATAATTTTTGTTATAATAATTGAGTCCACTGCTATATTTATGAATTTAATAAAGATTAACAAAAAATTTTAGAAGATTCAAATGTTAGAATAATGCACTTACATTTTATCAAAACAGACATTTATTTATTTATTTATTTATTTATTTATTTATTTATTTATCTATCTATTTTTATAGATAAATGTTTTTATAGATAAATGGTTTTATAGATAAATGCTTCATATATATGTCACTATTGTTCTTGTTTTAAATGTGTTTTAAATATGCTTTTCCATATTGAAACTTGATTAATTTAATTTAGTTATTTTGGAACACTCGCTGTCAGCGTTAACTTCTAGTGTTGACAACTAGCTGGAGAATGGTTCTTGAACAGTTTAGCTCTTTTAAAAACTTGGGCTCTCTGAACAGCATGTACTAACCAAAAACCTTTTAATTAACTTTCTAATTGAAAAATTGCATGATTTGTTTGCTTTGATTTGGCGCCTTTTTTATATTCATTTGTATAAATAGATGTTTGGAATTTTATGTGTATTGTCTGATGAAGCGTGGTGGTGACCACGCGAAAGCGCTTACAATAAACGTTTTTGGTGTTCGTATACTGGATTGCTTATTGCTTATTGGAAAAGTGAAGTTATTGATTTTGAGTTATTGACTTGCTGTTGTTATTCACATGAACTTTGAGTTTCGTTTGGACATACTTAGACTTTATACAATTTCGTGGTGAGAGAGCCTGGTTATTTTCCTCTTTTTTGCTTATTATGTCCAATTTGGTATAATTATTTAAACTGCAGTTAGTTTTTGACTTATATTTAAAGACTGTAAAATTATTGTTTTTAAAATGTTTTGTAATACTTTGGAGCCTTTCTCCCCAGCCTCCACTGAAAATGAGCTCCTACCCAGTCAGACTTTCCTGATAGCCAAATGTCAATAAATAAATAAACGCAAACATGCATACACATGCACAGACATAGACAGACATGCAGATACACACACAAGAAATGGAAGTAGTAGCATGACAGTGAAAAAACATTTTTTTTTCTTTTTGTGTTGTTCTTTTAGTGCCCGGTGTCTGCTGATAATCAAGCCTCCACCAAATGAACTCAAGTCCATTCATTCCTCTGTGGGTGGGCCACCCCAGGACTATGGAAGTGAGAGCTGTCAGGTTTGGCCATTGTTCAGGAAACCATGATGGTTGTCTGTGTCTAGTCTAGCATCCTGACAATGAAGACATTTTAACTGCTTTACCCTTGTCTCTCGGGTGGGTGGATGAGCTGCATTTACCCTTAGCTCCCAAGAGGGGGTATGAGCTACTTGTATTACCATGGGAACCCAAAATGCCCTCCCCCTGAAACTGCATGCTCATCTATGTTCAATAATGAGGGCCACGGTAGATGGTGGCTTTAAGGGATGAAAGCTCACCTTCCAGGATGCCTGTGCAATCCCTCCCCTCCTCTGGAAGATTCTAGCAGTATGTGTTCTGCTCTGAACTTCACTCCTCTCCAGAATGAGCACACACTCATCCTAATCTGCCTGATCCATTAGGTGCCCCTCTAAATCACCAAGACTGAACAAACAGAGGTTATGTTTGTTTGTTACCTAAATAGTCTGACTAGGGCATAAAAAACGGCTGTGTAAGAAATATTACTGCATATCTAATTTTTGGCTGTAAAGGTGTAAATGTTTTCTGGTGAATAAAGTTGTTTCTCAGACAGTACAAGTCCTGTTAAGCTAAATCCACTGCTTACCAAATCCGATATGAAGAACAGTCATATAACCCCAGCAACTGTGTCTAACAAATATGTGACAGACAGAGGCTACAATTACTAACACCCATGCCACTGCCATCAGAACTGCAGTGTTCAGTATAGCCAACAGTATGGGGTCTGGCTTTGAATACCGGACCCATTAAATTCAAAGGACAGGTGGCTTTAATGGTATATGGTAAATAAGCATTGCTACCTTACTTAAAGCCAAGCACTGCAACAGCCAGGTAAGCTCCACACTGAAGTCAAAACACAATAGCTCTGGTGGGTAAATTTACTCTGTAGTAAACAAAAAAGGCAAATGTTTGAAATAACTACAGCTTATGTGCAAACACAATAGGTAGTGATAAAGCAATACTCTGCTAAAAATGCTTTAATGCTTTAAAGCTGCACATTGCTGAGCTGCAGATCAGAGTTATTATCACTGGCTAACAGGATTTCACCCAGTTCAGATCAAGCACGGTACCATTCAGTGCAACCTTCCCAAAACTAATTCAAGTCTGACCAGAATTGTTTGGTGTGTGTGTGTGTGTGTGTGTGTGTGTGTGTGTGTGTGTGTGTGTGTGTGTGTGTGTGTGTGTGTGTGTGTGTGTGTGTGTGTGTGTGTGTGTGTGTGTCTGTGTGTACATGTGTGCATGTGCGTGTGTGTGTGTGTGTGTGTGTGTGTGTGTGTGTGTGTGTGTGTGTGTGTGTGTGTGTGTGTGTGTGTGTGCGCGCGTATTAGATATTAGTTATAGATATAGAAACAAAAAATACACACACACACACACACAAAGATAGGTTTCTAGATAAATACTAGGCTTCAGTCTGCAGACTATTACATGTCTAGCTAAAAATGAGAGATCAGAATTAAACTCATCACCATGTATCTGTGAGGTAAATAGCATAACTGTTATGTCAGCCCCCTCCAGACGCACACAATATATATTCAGAATGGGGGGGGGAGTAAATGTTGACTGTCCATCTCCAACTCCATCATTACTGAGCTTGCAGGCTCACTGCCACTAGTTAGTCAAAACTAGCAAAACATAAATGACACCCTACTATTTACCCTTAAAATAAGCTAGCCTTTAAAGCCTTTAAATTCATAGAATCATAGAGTTTACAAGGCAGAGATAGACTATGAATATATTCGTTTGGACAGCATCCACCCTCATATGGTACCTCGTTCTCAGTTATAAGGCCAAGGACAAATTTATGGCTTCCCATCCAGTAAGCAAGGTTTGCCTTAAAAGAAACAACTGTATCACCCCATTTAATATGTGATGGAAAGTTATTCCAGAAATAGGGTTCAGCACTGAACAAGAAAGCTGTCCTCCCAATATATTTTATTTACTTATTGATGGAAGTTCGTCTTTACTTAGAGTATTTGTAAAGCCATCTGTTTTGTGGAGGCACAAGAGGTCAAGGAAGGCTGTGTCTTTAACAGCACTGAATGACAGACATAAATCCCAGAGCAAGAGTCAACAAGAGACAGAGTATATTTCTATTTTTATTTTATTTTACATTTGTTGACCGGGCTAGTCTAGCTGGATATATATCCATTTTCAGCAGAGGCCCGGGGAGAAGAGCTCCTCGAAAAAACAGTAAAATTTATATAAAATAACAGTTTTCAAATGATGCAGGTACAATACATATTTAAGCAATTCTTTACACGACAATTTTTACAGATGTGGGTACATTAAATATATAAGCAATAATTTTCACTTCAAAACATGTCTGCTTACAGAATCATATTACTTATAACATTTGTTAGTTATAGGGAAGTATTGATGAAGACATGTTATTAATATATAATAATATATAATAATATTAAGGCCCATTTTCTTTATGGTTTTCAGAAAGCAACAAGTATATACAGTTGAAGTGACAGGTGTCTTGCGATAAATGGTGTAATTAGTCTGGGTTTGCACAGGGACATAACCAATGGGATTTAAGGTAGGTTTTCACCTTGATTTTAAATAGTTTTGTTGAGGAAAGGGAGGTCAGGTCACTGGGGAGAGAGTTCCAGGTTTTGCCCACGGTATTAGAGAACAAAGAGTCACCAGCCATATTGTTGGTTTTACCTATTTGTACTAAAATGTTGTTAGATGAGCGTAGGGTCTTAAGGTTGTTGTAGGGGGTGAAAAGGTTGGTAAGAATTTGTGTGTTAGTAGGCTGATACAGGATTTTGTGGGCAACTGTTAATTGGTTAAATAGTAGTACATTTGGCAACTCTAGCCATTCTAGTTGTTCATAATTAGTACAGTGATGGGTTCTGAATGTGGAGCCTGTTGCAAATCTGGCAATATTATTGTAGGAGACAGCCAGCTTGTTCAAGTTGTTTTTAGACAGGTTAGTATATATAGGAAGGCATAGAGTAGGGTAGAGATTAAGTGGGTGCGGGCAATAGTAGCCCTTGCTAGTGGGGTCAGAAAGGATTTGATTCTATAGAGGGAGCCTAGTTTTTTGTTGACTGTTTTTATAGTACTGTTAATGTGAGTATCAAAGTTAAGGTTATTATCAATTAGTACCCCTAGTCATTTTGTAGTTGAGTCAGTAGATATGATGGTACCGTTGTTTGATGTAACAGTAAAGTTAAGTGGGGAGGCTCTACGTGTGGGAGTGAATAGTAGGAGTTTTGTTTTTTTGGAGTTCAAGATGAGGCAGGTGTAGCAACAATGTCTTGACTGTGTTAAACACATTTTGGATGAGGGACTGAAGGTCTGATGGAGAGGTAGCTGAGCATATTAATGTGGAATCATCTGCATATTGTATACAGGTAGCTTGAGTATTGCATAATGTAGGTCATTGATAAAAATAGAAAATAGGAAAGGTCCTAATATAGAGCCTTGGGGGACACCGAGAGCAACTGGGAGATGGGTAGATAAGTTGTTCTCCCACAGAACAGCCTGTTGCCTATTGTTTAAGTAGAATTGAAATTATTCTATAGCCAGTGCATCTAGTGATAGGTTTCTGAGTATGTTTATGAGAAGTTGGTGGTTAACCATATTGAAGGCCTTAGAGAGATCAATAAAGACGGCTGAGGATAGAGTGTTGTTATTGAGTATTGTATCCCAACCGAGCATTAAGCTGTTCCTGTTAGCTCTGGGTGTTTAGTCTGGCAATCTTTTTAGTTAGGAACCTCTGAGATAAGTCAAGCTGTGTGATGTGTTTGGATTAATACATATAAAAAGGGTCATTTTATTCTATAAAAGTTCTGATCAGGGCTGAGTGTTGATGAAGGACAGTTTCTTTTGATGTGAATCAGATCTAGGTAGAAGGCTCTCTTACTACTGTTATTATGGGGTACACATAGGATAGAGAGTTGTCTATGAAGGTGCCAAGATCTGTGATGGCCATGTCATTCTGTACGTTAAACTGTTGTTGAGATTACCAAATAATATATGAAGAAAAGTGGCATAAACATAATTAATCAACTAATATGCGACAGACGGAATAATTACTTAAATGGAAGTAAACAGCAGAAGGCGTGATTCTAAAGGTAGATACCAAACAATTTGATATATGTGTGAAATGCACAATCCTTTGCCAATAAATATATCATTAGCCACAAGCATTTAATACTGACCAATAATCTTCTTTAAATAACAGTAGTAATTTAAGGGGATCCAACTTGGATCCCGAAAACTACCGTCCCATCAGTCTGATGAGCCTGATCTGCAAGGGCATGGAATGCATTATCATGGAACTTATAAACAAATACATTGGCAACCTTCAAACACTAGACCCCACCCAGTTTGGGTTCGTGAAAGGCTGATCTTGTTTCCTGAACATGATTGACTTCTTCGAATCAGTCTCCAGAGCTGTGGACGAGGGTAAGGCGGTCCACACAGCCTATCTGTACCTCACCAAGGCCTTCAACACCATCCCCCACTTTGGAGTCATAGGTAAACTTATTAAGCTGGGCATAAATCCCTATATCACTTGATGGGTTGCCAATTGGATTACTGACAGAACCCAGACTGTAAAAGTAGCCGACTCCAAATCCAGCTCCAGACAAGTGACAAGTGAAGTACCTCAGGGTTCAGTCCTGGGACCGCTCTTGTTTGGCATCTACTTCTCTGAAGTACAGGCCAACACTAAAGGACTCTGGCTAACAAAGTTCACAGATGACTGCAAACTGGGAGCCATTACTGAATCTCCAAATGATGTGGATATTCTACAAAACGGCCTTACAGAAACCAATGCTTGGTGCCAGAGCCATGGGCTCAAGCTTAATGCCAAGAAATGTATAGTTATCCCCTTTGGGAAAAAACATGTACCCATGAATTACCACATAGCTGGCAGTACACTAAACACCAAAAGCGTGATGAGAGACTTAGGGACACAGGTGGACAGTGGTCTCACCTTCGATAACCACATTGCCACAACAGTCAGGAAATCCTTCTATGTGGCACACCTAATCACTAATGGCTTTTCATCCAGAAAAAAGGAGGTCATTGTCCCACTGTACTCATCCCTCATCAGACACATTATAGAGTACAATGCCCCATTTGGTATGTACCTCACAAGACATCTGCAACAGCTGGAAAGGCCGCAGAAATACCTGACTAAAAGAATCACAGGCCTAAAGCAGATGCCCTATGCTGACTGTCTAAAAAAGCTCCAGCTATACTCTGCGGCATATCGTCTACTCAGAGGTGATCTCTGCTTAACATACAAGGCCATGTCAAACCCTGAGCTATTGGACATGCTCCACTTAAAGAAATCCCAATCACTCAGAGCCACATGATCCGGGGATCTAAACCTTGTCATCACAATGAACAAAATATACTGGAGGTATAGGTTCCTGATTCATAGACTCCCCAGACTCTGGAATAGGCTGCCCATACATGTCAAGCATAGTGCTTCTTTGGCCCTTTTCAAAAGGAACCTTGACAATTGGATGGGAGATAGGAAATTCACCCTGAGGATCATGTCAGTTGCCCTGCTAGCCAGGGTTCCAGGGAAGTAAATATTGTGGAAAGAAATATCCAGGGAATTGTTATGGCTAGGCTTGTATAGGCCCTAGGGCCGATAACCTAGTACCAACCTATGAACCTAAGTAGTTTTTCAAATAAATATGCAAACAATAAAGGCTTTTACAAAAAAACTTAAAATAAAATATTTAGAAATGATAGATGATATTCTGAAAACTTTTTAGTTATGTTTGTAATTGTAAAATCATAACATAGCAGTGCACTGAGTGGACCATGAAGAATGATACCTTCCCTGAGGCTGAAAATGTAGCAAACCTACTGGTTGATAAATTTAGCTCTAATTTTACCCCTGCCTCTCCCCTCTGCCTGTCCCTTAGGGTATACCTGTAACTGGCTCAACTCCAGCTTATTACAGAAGACCAAGTCCTTAAAGTGCTGCCAAAAACTAAAAATACTCATAAATGGGTCCTAACAATTTCCTTGAATGCATCTTAAATAGCATTAAGAATGAAGCATAATTTAGCAGCCTCCCCCTGCCAACAACACCATTTAGTCTCAGCCTCCATACAGATTTTGTACCAAGAGGATGGAGAACAGCTACAGTCACTCCTCTGCATAAGGAAGGACATTACATAGTCCCAGGCAATTACAAACCCACAACTCTGGTTAGCCCAATATGCAAAGCCATGGAAAGACTTATGGAATTAACCACTCAGGACGTAGGGAACCTCCAAAAACCGGGTCTGCATCATTTTGGATTCATTAAGGGCATTTCATGCTTCCTTAATCTGGTGAACTTTTTGAAAATGTTACCAAAGCAATGGATGACAGCAAAAGGGTACCCACTGCATACCTCACCCTCAGCACTGTTCTCTGTGCCTTGTATATAAGCAAACCTCTCCAGTTTACAATCTCTATAGAAATGCTCTCCATAGTCTCCCATTTTTCACAGCTACTCGCAGAGCTGCCAGTTTATTCAGAGGGCAGTACTACTGCATGTCATCTAACCTGAGCTGCTCAACGTTTGGTGACTTTTGACAGAGGTCTGGAGAGATTCTGCTGAAATCCAAAGCACCCCCTATTAAAATCGAAAAAATAAATACCTTGTGAGTTTCCTTTCACTTTGCTGACTGTATTTTATCATTTTGCTGATTTTTACTCTATTTTTCTGCACTTTAGAAAAAGTTGTTCTGTTGTTTTAAGTAGCTAGTACATCGCATAGACTAGATTCAGATCTGCTGAATCTAAACTGTAATGTTACACTTGACCACTATTCCAGCCATCTTGCATTAGGAGGGCCCTACCTGCACCCTTGTGGCAGAAGTGTGTAGTCTGAGCCTCATACGAGTTGGAGATTACTGCAGGAAAGTTCATTGTGTGCTTTCCCACTGGTAGTTTAGTTTAACTCATTCACTCCAATGGCGCTCAGGAGGTTTCTAATGTAACTTCCAATGGGCAGAGCCTAAGCCTTTTGGCAGAATCAAATTATGTCCTCACATTTCAAACAAATGTTCATATTTCTGGAACCACAGGGGTTATGAAATAAGTATAAATGACAAACTCTTCAGCAACTATTTTTATAGTGGTAGTATTCTTTAGGTTCTAGGTCTTCAAATGAATTTTATAAGTCACAGTAAACAAAGAAACTATTACATTTGTAATATTTTGTAAACGACTTACAATATCTCAGCAACCACTTAAGTTATATACATACTGTCAGCAGCATTTTATTAATCTACCTGAGTGCATTCATAATAGGCTAAGGAGCTTTGTCTGTGTTACTTGGTTATAGAGATATTTAGAAAAATGTGAAAATGATGCCTATATAAATTAATATCATAAAACAACAGTTAATATCTATTTACCTTCACTAGAGAGAGGTCAAATATTAATACAGTTGAGTTTGCCATTGTATAAGCTGTGAGATGAATTTTTTTAAAACCTTGTACATAGCATGGTTTTGGAATTAGTGTTGCAAATATGAACAAGCAATATTTGATGCCTAGAGGAGTCAGGAGTTAACTGTAGATGCAGCTGGAGGTGTCACTCGGATGTAATGAGTTAAAAGTGTATAATTTCGCCTGTACTTAAGACACGTATTTGTGCATAGCCGTGCACCATGCAACAGAGTTCAGTAGTGCCCTGTATAGATGCAAACGCCTTGAAAGACAATTTTCTCTTAAACTTCTGTTAGTGAACCCTCCCAAGCTTCTCTGCTGCACTGTGGGAAACTCAGTTGCATACTGAGAAGCATTGCCAAAGTTTTCACCCTTAGCCTTCAGTAGAATAAAGCCCCTTTGTTAATCCTAGAGCAAACTCTGGTCAGACTAGCCCACTCTCATAATAGAAAAAATCCTACCCTGGGCAAAGATAACCTACCACAAGAAACTATCCTATTAGGTGACCTAAACACCGACTGGACAGCTTGTTAATCCAACAACCCCACTAACCATATTAATCTATATGGGTTCTCTCAACTTATTGAAGAGCCCTTTAGAATAGATAAAAAAATCAAAAAAAAAGATCTATTCTTGATTGGACTCTGATCAACTACCCCAAGCAAAACTACCAGGTAGGTTGCCTCCCAGATGGTCTCAGTGATCACCTCCCCACTTTCCTACTATGCAAAACTCTAACCTACCCAACCCCATTGTTTATAAACTAATACGAGATGACCGCAGCCTTACTCCACAGTACCTCAATACTGTTCTTAGCCACTGTAACTGGGAACCACTACAAACCCTAGGATTAGACCAGGCAGTAGACAACTTTAATACTACTTTTATTAACGTTCTTAACAGACTCTCCCCCAGTAGGAAAATTAGAGTGAAAGCTAACTATGCACCTTGGCTAAGTAGGGACACTAGAGCTCTACTAAAAGTCAGAGATAAAGCCTAGAAAATCTGGAAGAGAGAAAACACCACCAGCTCCAAGCAAAACTACCAACAGCTTAGAAATCAGGCCAAGGCTGAAACCAAACAAAATAAACAATACTACTTCCTCAGTGCCCAAAACAAATATTCAAAAAATCCGCAAAAATTCTGGCATTCTTTTAACTCCTTACTAAAACCAGGCAAAACCACTACTCCAGCTCCAAACTCTACAGATAATACTTTAGACATAGCCATTCAATTTAACCACCACTTCACAAAATCCTTCCTGGCCCTCTCCGGTCAGCTAACCAATCATAGCCTATCACAGACCCAATCCAATCTACCAGAAAGGGTTCCCTCCTTTACTCTATCACCTGTCCCCACCTCTACAATTAAGAAACTCCTTCTAAAACTTAAACCCACCACCGTTGCAGCCGATAACTTACCTGCTACTTTCCTAAAAATGGCCAATGACTCTCTATCATACCCCGTCACCATCTTAATCAACCACTCCATACAGGAATCCTATATTCCCAAACTGTGGAAAGTATCTTATATTATTCCTCTTCATAAAGGGGGTAACTCCTATGACTTCTCAAACTACCAATCCATTGCCATCTTATGTCTCCTATATAAAATTCTAGAGAAATGCATCCACTTGCAAGTCATGAAATTCCTGAACACACATTAGCTCCTCTCTACCACACAACATGGCTTCCGCCCCCATCACAGCACACACAACATGGCTTCCGCCCACATCACAGCACACACAATTTATTTATTTATTTATTTATTTATTTATTGCAGTTGGTTTACCAGGATAGTCCATTGGGCCATTGAAGAACCCTTTTTCAATGGAGTCCTGGGGAGAAAAGCTCCAAAAAGAAAAATAAATGTACATTACAGTAAATATATAGGCACATGCAATGAAGGAGCATGAGCTCCAAAAAGAAAAATGTACATTACAGTAAATATAAAGGTACATACTATAAAAGAACAAAAACAAAACATAAATGTAATTAACATTTGACAGTGACAATCTTGGTACAGGCAATGAGGGAATAAAAGCAAAAAACATAAATGCATTTTAATGAACAGACATAGTGGATAATTAGAGTAGAGTGCTAGTACAGGGAAGGTAGAGTTGGTTATGTGGGGTGGGTACAAGAGCATTCCCATTGAGATGCTAGGTGTAAGAAAAGTGACTTCTTGAAGGCAGAGTGGTTGGAAGTAGTGCGGATGTTTGGTGGTAGGGAGTTCCAGAGGCGAGCAAGGCTGAAGGAAAGGAGGTTTTTGCCTGGGGGATGATTTGGTTTGTGAATCTCTAGTAGATTTTGATTATTAGACCTTAGAGCTCTATTTGGATGGTGCATTTTAAAGGCAGAGGAGAGCGTGGCACAGTTAGAGGGGTTTAGAATAAGCTTGTGGGCTAGATTTAGTTGAGTATAAGCAAGATAGTTGGGAAGTTCTAACCATTTTAGTTTATGGAGGAAGACAGTGGTGAGTGGAAGACTTATGGGTGGTAGCGAATCTAGCAATTTTGTTATAACAAGAGGTGAGCTGTTTTTTTAAGGAGCACTGAAGATTAGTAAGTAGTGGGGCACCATAGAGGAGGGAGGGAATGAGGAAGGAAGTAGCTAGGGTGATTTTAGTGGTAGGTGTGAGGTAGGCATTTTGTCTATATAGCATGCCAAGTTTTTGATGTGTTTTTTTGATGTTCTTTTGTAGGTGGGAATTAAATTTGAGTTGGTTGTCAATAAGGACCCTGAGAAGTTTGGTCTCTGACACTATTTCAAGGGAGAGTTGTTTTGACTGGTAACTAAGAGTGAGTTTAAGTTGGGGGGAGGGAGTTTGGAGGGAGTAAATAACATTAATTTGGTCTTGGTGGCATTGAGAGCTAGATGATTACATAGCATCCATTGCTCTGTGGCAGAGAAGGCGTCTTGAGTGAGTTTTTGTAGGGTGGAGATAGAAGAGGCAGAGCAGATGATAGTAGAATCATCTGCATATTGGATAATGCTAGAGAAGGGGATAGATTTGTGGAAGTCATTGATAAAGATGTTAAAGAGAAGAGGGCCCAATATGGAGCCTTGTGGGACTCCGGTAGGGGTGTTTAGGAAGGAGGAAGTTGCTTTTTTTCCATTTTACAGCTTGTTTTCTGTTGGAGAGATAGCTGGAGAACCAGTTCAGAAAGGAGGAGGATAGGTAGAGTTTTGAGAGTTTAGTTAGGAGCAGGTTGTGGGAGATAGTATCGAAGGCTTTGGAAAGATCGAGGAGTAAGGTGGAAACAATTTGTCCAGAGTCTCGGGCTTTATTCACTATTTCCAGGAAAGAGAGAATGGCAGTCATGGTGCTGTGATTAGGTCTGAAGCCATGCTGTGTGGGGGTTATAAGGTTGTTGTCTAGGAGATGAAGGAGGAGTTGGATTTGCACACATTTTTCAAGGATTTTTGAAATGGGGGACAGGATGGCTATGGGTCTAAAATTGGTTGTGGTATTATTGTTACCTCCTTTGTGTAATGGTATAATAAAGGCTTGTTTCCAAATTTGGGGAACAGTGCCTTCTAGTAGGGAGCGGTTAATCAGGATGCTAATTGGGTAGGCCAGACTTTCGGCAGCTATATTAAGAAAGTAAGAAGGGATATTATCAGGAGCATTGGTACATGGTTTCAGTTTCTGGAGGAGTTTCTTAATAGTAGTAGTAGGGATGGGATTTAAAGTGAAGATAGTGCATTTGTGTGGTGTTGAATTTTGGGGTGGTATGGGTGAGGGTAGAATTTGTGTGGAAGAGGTATTAGTGGATTGGAAGTCGGGAGTTGATTGAGAGATTGTGGGGATGAGTGATGGGGTATTAGAAGATGGGGAGGAGGTGGAGAATGAAGAGGTTAGTTTTGAAATAGAGTCAATAAAGAAGGAATTAAATTGGGTGGCTAAGTCTAGTTCTGGAGCATTTGGATCTGGGGTAGGAGTATCTGGTTTGCTGGGGTGGAGGAGAGTGGAGATTCCTTTCCAGAATTTTTGAGGGTTGTTTTTGTTTTGGTTTTGGAGTGTAGAGAAATAGTTTTGTCGATCGAAAGAGATAAGTTTCTTAGCTTTATTGGGGAGCAGTTTGGATTAGTTGAGGAGTGGGGTTGACTTATGTTTTTGGTAGCGTGCCCATACTTTGTCTCTTTGTCTCATGAAGGATAGAGTAGTTTTAGATAGCCAGGGAGCTGATTTGGTTTTTATTCTCTTAGTCCGTAGGGGAGCTTGTGAGTCTAGTAATTTTAAGAATGTAGAGTTGAAGAATGAGACTGCGTTGTCTAGAGGTAATGTTTTCAGACATGTCCAATTTACAGCATTTAGTGAGTTTGAAAAGGTTATTGGGTTGAAGTTTTTTTGGTTGCGGATAGTAATGATGTTGTGGGTCCGTTGAAGGATAGTTGGAAGTCGGTGGGTAAAGGTGGGTAAGTGGTCACCTAGTGGGTCGGGAAGGATGCCACTTTTGGTAAAGTAATGGGGATGGGAGACTAGGATCCAGTCTAGTATACTCCCATTAGAGGGGTTTTTGGCTGGGTGAGTAGGCACGTTTATCAGTTGTGAGAAATGGTAGAGGTTGATATTAGTGTTGTTTGAAGGAGTTTGGATAAGGGTCCAGTTAATGTTTATGTCTCCAAGGATTATGGTTTCATTGCTAATGTTACTGGATAGCCAAGAAAGGATAAGTTCAAGTGTAGAGATATTGTCACCTGGAGGGATATAGAGGGAGGCTATACATATTTGTTTGTGGTTATTGATTTGTAATATAGTAAGGAGAAGTTCAGCGTTGTTGAAGTGTGGGATAGGTTTATTGTAGGGGGAAACTACTAGAGAGGAGGAATATATAAGGGCTACTCCTCCGCCTTTTTTGAGAGGTCTGTCTTTTCTTATGATGGAGTAGTTTGGGGGAACTACTTCAGAGTCCTTAATATGTGGTTTTAACCAGGTCTCAGAAATAGTCAAGATGTCAGGTTTGTTGTGTATAAGCCAAGCATGAAGGTTGGGGACTTTGTTAATGATACTTTGTGAGTTTAATGAGGTGAATAGTAAGGATTTAGTTGTGCTGGTTGAAGTGGCAGGGCCTGGGTTGGGATGGATGTCACCTGATAAGAGAGTACTGATCAGGTGTTGTATGTAATAGTTTAGGTTAATAGACAGCAGGGTTGTGAGATTGGGGTTTGTTGTGAAGTGTAGGGATTTGCTAGTGCCTATAGGAATTGAGATTGTGTGATGGGGGATAAGTTTGAATCGAAAAAGAAGTAGGTTGTCTGAGTGATAACGATAGGAGGAAATGGGAGAGTATGATTGTAGTGGAGGTGAATTGTGGTGGTTAGTTATATGAAAGGAATGGGAGTTGAAGCAAGTAGTAGGTTGGGAGAGATGGTGTAAGTAAGATAAGGAGAGGAGAAGTAATAGTGAAGGGAAGATGGAGGAGTATTTAGAGAGCATGTTATGAAAAGTAACAGTAGCACAGTGATAGAATATTGATGTTGGTGTAAGGGAGCTAGTGTTATATAGAGAGAGTGTATGATATGTTAGATGTGAAAGGAGAGTGGTATTAGCTATAGAGGGTGTGGTCTAGTAGAGGGAATGGAGTACGATTGGTTAATTAGATTAGAATGAGGAGGAGAAATAAAGTTAGTTTTGGCGGGAAAGGAGGGAAGGTGTGGTTAGAGAACTGAGTAGTGATTGGAGTAGAATGGAAGTGGGAGTGGATTGTTGGAGGGATAAATGTAGAGGTGCTGGGGGCGGGTGGGATTTGGGGGCAGGGTAGGGGAGCGGAGTGAGCCCGCAGGGCGAACGGAGCGGGTACAGCCCAACAGCAGAAGATGAGCGAGAGACTATCAGAGAAGCAATAAGAGTGAAGTGTAAGTAGTAGAAGGTGAGGTGGAGTGGGTCTGGACAGAGTGTAAGGAGTGGGCTAAAGGAATGGACGAGGGAGTAGTTAGGGTCAGAATTTCTTCTAGCACAAGGAGAATTGTGCGGTAAACCCTAAGCCCAGAAAGAATGGAGAAGGGGTGTGTACTAGTAGACTATGCAGGAATCCAAGGCTCACCAGTGTAATACTTGGACTAATGGGATGGAAGGAGAAGGGAGCAATAGTAGCAAAGAGCAGTGAGAAGTATGGAAGATGGAGGAGTATAGTAGAGTGGGTTTGGCTGCTGGCAATCCTGACAGGGAGTATACTGCTACTGCTAGGAGAGCTAGAGTACAGTAGTACTAGCTTAGCAGGTGTACGTACTTTATGTTCTTATAGAGTCTCTTAGGTATACTTTGTCTTCGAAGGGAGCTGAAGCAGCAGAGAGTATTTCCTTGGCAATAGGGAGTATGGCCCTAGTTAGGTCCAAATATCCACCCAGGCAAGAACACAGGGGGAAGAGATTCAGGGCAAAAAGCTGGAGGAGAGAAAAGATGGAGAACAAAAACACAGTTAGTAACATTTAAGAAGCACTTTATCTACTATTACTGTATCTTCTACTATAGTTATGTAAGGAGGAGGCTACTAAGTATATGTGACACTAGTATATATGTACAGTCTACATAGAAGGCTAGTGTGTTTATACAATCCACATAGAGGCAGTAGAACATGTAAATGAGGCTAGTGACGCTAGATAAGGCATGAGCATATATTACATATTCTAGTAATGTAAGTAGAGCTAGGTCTAATAGACAGTATCTCACAGCAGCGTTCTACAGAGCACGTGTAGAGAAGCACATTGTTTTAAATAAATACAGTTGCTGGCTTCTAAACAGCTAACATACAGCAAAATGCATCAAAGTGGTGAAAACATCCCATAGCAGTAGCTAAACAGCCTTCAGACATCTGGTAGAGGTAGTCGTAAGTGTAACAAAACATGCACAAGTCCGTCGCTATCTAATTTTAAACAAAACAGCCTTTAAAAAGGAAGAAACCTCTAGTACAGTTATCTATACACAACATGGCTTCCGCGCACATCACAGCACACACAACATGGCTTCCGTCCACATCACAGCACACACAACATGGCTTCTGCCCCCATCACAGCACACACAACATGGCTTCCGCCCACATCACAGCACACACAACATGGCTTCCGCCCACATCACAGCACACACAACATGGCTTCCGCCCACATCACAGCACACACAACATGGCTTCCGCCCACATCACAGCACACACAACATGGCTTCCGCCCACATCACAGCACAGCCGCTGCTCTTCTTTCCTTCCCTAATCTAGTTAACCTCCACAAGAACAACAACAAATACACATCTGCCATTTTTTTGGACCTCTCAAAGGCATTCGACATGGTCTCTCACTTCAGTCTGCTAGATTCTCAAACCTCACTATCTTTCACCACATCTACCATAGCCTGCTTCAGAAGCTACCTATCTGACAGGCAACAATCTGTCCAATGGCAAGGAACACTATCCCCTCAACTTCCAACTACCATAGGAGTCCCACAAGGCTCTATACTGGGCCCACGTTTCTTTTCTATTTTCACAAACAACCTTAATAGCTCATCCCAGCATGCCATACTTATTCAATATGCAGATGATTCAACCCAGATCTGCACTGCCTCAACTCCCACCATTCTATAGCAACTTACCCAGGAAACCTTTAACTCTGTAGAAAAATGGATCTCAGGTATCCAACTAATCCTAAACCCCAATAAGACAAAATGACTACTATTTTCCCCTAATAAATCAAAAGCTCCACTCTCCTTCTTCATCACATTTAAAAATGACACCATCATCTCCCCTTCTAACCACACCAAACTTCTTGGCATTGAAATTGACAATAATCTTCACTTTGATATCCATATCTCCCAAACCATCAAATTGGTCCACAAAAAAAATGTGCACACTATATAGGCACAAAAACTTTCTCTCACATCAAGCAAGAGTCACCCTTGCCAGAGTCACCTCCTGTCCACACTACTGTATGCAGCACCTATTTTCACCCATTAGAAAAACTGACCTAGATAAACTAGAATCCTGTTACACTAAGATAGCCAAGTTTGCTACAAACTCCACTTACAGAACACATCACTGTGAACTACTTAACTACCACCAGCTAGTTACTGCTTATAACATCCTCAAGTACTGTGAAAAAAACCCATCAATATCCAGTCTTCTTACCCACTACACTGCAAATTGTCATCTCCGAGCTAGTGAACAATCTCTCCTCTGCATCGCCAGGGCAAACAATACTGCAGGAAAAGCACTCTATTCCCACAATGTTGCTAAAAACTGGAACTCCCTTCCCCATTCTCTGACCACTGCCTCTACCACCCCACAATTCAAAAACTCCCTCAAATCACATCTAATAAATACCTGGTTATGCCCTTGTATCACCTAACTTACCCTTACTCTTCCATCTCCCCCTTCTCTTTCTAACTTCCAAGCTATTCACTTTAACCCTCTACAGTTCTAAACCCAGCCAGTTACTCTGGCTATTAGTTGTTACTTCTCATAGAGGGTGACTGCTCCTCTCTTTTGTCACAACATTATATGCCTGCACATTAAATGTAAAGTCCTGACTGTTTTCTGCTGGAAAATGTCTAACGTTATCCAATATATTATATGTATTTTCAGTTTGTGTCTGGTAAAATGTCTAACTCCATGTTGTATTTTTTACATGATCATTGCACAGCACTGTATACATTTTTATTTCTCTTTTTTTGTTGTACAAATGCTCGGAGCTTTTCTACTAGGGCTTCCACTGTAAATGGACCTGGTCCAGTCAGAATTTCCCAGTTAACAAATGTAAAATAAAATAAATAAATAAAATAAATAAATAGTTACAGCAAAAACCTGCCATAATGGACGGATAGTTTCCAACCATTTCTCCAGCCTGCCTGATTGACATGGGCATCCTGAGGCAATGTAGTAATTGCCTTATGTATACTGACAACCACTTACTCCTAAAAGAAATACAATATGTGACAAATGTAATTGCACTATGAATTTGGAATCAGTTCTGTCACATATTAACAAATCGGACATCAAACAGGTTACGAGCACACACATCATCTCTCACAAAAAACAAGGTCACAATACATAAACCCACATATGCAGAGGTACTCAGTAGAAGCCCACCAAGAGATCAGAGACCTCCCAAGTGCAAACCACTTTGCACACACTGCAAAGCAAATAGTATCCACTACACATAACACATACCGCATTGTCTCAGTAAATAAGCTTGTAAGGCACATCACCTCAAAACCAAATGTCCTTGTCATAGGCAACTCCATAGTGAGACACGCAGATGTCCCCCTCACCTGGCTGGACAAGGAGAAGCTCATGGTCAGTTGCCTGTCGTGCCAGGATCCGTCAGATCACACATGCACTCAAGTCACTCAACAAGTACCGTTATGACTCTGTCATAGTACATGTTGGGGTGAATGACTTGAGACATACCTCACTGGACTATATGAAGAGAGACATGACTGAATTCTCAGATTATGAGTCCCAGGCAGCTAAGTCCCTAGCCTTAAGCAGCATTCCACCTTCACCCAGGATGGCGCCGCAATATAGACAAAAAAATGACTGATTTCAACAATTAGCTTAGCTTCTGTTTTCAGCCCAGGGGGATCCAGTCTGTCAGATTGGAAAGACATGGCTGACAGACCAGGTTGCTTTGCCAGAGATGGTCTTCACCTGTCTCCTCTCGGCTTTTGGATACTGACAAAGATGCTTGCCTACCACATAGTTCCTTTTTAGGCAATGTCAAAACAACAACATTTCTGATATAAAAAAAATATTGATGCTAGGAGCCTAAACAGGAAACTGCACTCCCTGGAAACACTCCTCACCTTGGAAGATGCTGATGTCTGTGGAGTCACTGAGACATGGTGCAAGGCTGCAGAGAGCATCCCATCCATACCACAATGCCTTCCATAAATTCAGACCCCAAAACAAGGATGAAAGAACCAATGGTGGAGGTGTATCCATCTTCATTAAAGTCAAATACACCTCTAGATTGGTTAAATAGTATGACTGTTGAGCTACTCGAGGTCCAACTTACTACAGGTAAAACGCCCTACCACATCATTGCTAGATTCAGGTTTCCCACCATGAAGCAAAAGAAGCATAGTGCCTACCTGGACTTGCTTGAGTCACTCACTATACAGCCAAACACTTTGGTCATGGGAGATTTCAATTATGCTTCCATCGATTGGGCAATGTACATGAGCACAAACATGATCACCCTGAGGTTCATGGACTTTGTTAATACAAATGCCCTGGAACAGCTAGTCTGCACCCATACAAGGGGCTCAAATGTCAGAGACTTAGTACTAACCAACATAGGGGATCACTGCATTACCCACTGCATGTTGCGCTCCCTGGTAAGGTCAGACCATAAGTCTGTCTTTTTCACAGTAATGATCAGACTTGATACTCTTACAGGAGCAAAAAAACTGAAAAATTTCTCCAAAGCAAACTGTAGCCTACTAAGCAATGATATAAAAAGTTTCTAACCCCCTTTTAACATGGCCAACAATGACTCCTATGCTGAGGAGTACACAAATTCCCTGTATGGCCACCTAAACAAATGTATAGACTGAGCTGTACCTGTCTGACCTGATCAAAACAAGGTCCTCCCGAAAAAACAGGCCATCCTGGTGGACCTCAAGTATAAATAGGTTATATAACAAAAGGAAAAAAATTCTGTCTAAGAACTAGAGGTAACTTACTCAGCAGAAGAAAAATACCCTCCACAGCTTGACCAAGCAAATCAGATATCTTGTAAAGTCCTCTAAAGCTAGTTACAAAGCTAAATTAGCATAACTAGCTAAGGATGATCATAAGACATTCTTTAGCTATGTCCAAAACTTAAAAGGGAAGGCACAACTGTGTGCCAAACTTATATTGGGTGGTACATCTCATACTGAACCTGAGGAAATTGCCAACCTGCTAGCTTACAGATTTGGCTCAAATGTCACACCCTTGTCCCCACCAGCCATACCCCAAAGCATACCTGACACCAGTGCTCTACCTAGTATCTCCAAAGATAGCATAGTACTTACTTGTGAAGTTATAATAATATCTCTAGCAGTTCATCTATAATCTGTCTGCTCATGGCTAGAAGATATATTACCCTTTACTGCTGCTGACATTTTAGTCCAAAATGGAATATTCAGCATCCTTACAGGCAGTAGCACTTTCAACAGTAGCTGTTAGCTTGACAAGATATCAAACAGAACTTAATGTGGCTTTTGATTGAATAGCAGAAGATGCCTTTTCTGATTCCAGCATTACCATGCCAAGGGGAAGGGTAACATTCAGCAAGCCAGAGCACAAATAAGGAAATCAGCAGAGGTCACTACCAGTAACCTGCAAGCTGTTAAGACTATAACCATTTGCAGAGGTAACAAGAAGCAAGGTTTACTTAAAATTGCAATTCATGTCCGCAGTTGCAAATTCAGTTTCACAAGATTTCACACATTTCTCTTTATTCTACATTACGTATTTACTGTAAAGGTAAATACAGTAGAGTTTCTTTTATCTTTGCTAATTTGTTGCAATGATATTTATAAAGCTAATGTATTTTAGTGCAGCTATATTTATGAATTTCATTTTGAAAGTTGGATAACATTCTCCTGGTTTATTCTGGTCTTTCTTAGACATATCCAAATCATGATAAAGATTTTTTTCATCAGGGAAAATTGCATATTAGCAAGTTTTGCTCCAGTGGTTGCAGCCTGCTTATAGGTATCAGTTTTAATGTTGCGTTGGGAAATTAATATAACATGGGAGGAAAAAGAACTACTTCAGATCATGGAGATCCTTGTTTGACTTGTGTAGGTTTTGCTCATTTATTATGGCAAAAAAAACAAAAAAACCCCCCCCAAAAAACAGAGAAACTAGTGGTCTTAAAACTTCATTGAGGTCCAAAGCTACAGACAAGCGATCCTCAGTAGCAAAAAATTAGAAATATTTTTTTGTTACTGAGGATCGCTTGTCTGTGATGAATAAAGGCTTGTTGCTTTGGAACACTACCTGGGTTTTATGATTTTTGGAAGTTATTGTGACTGAGCTCATCAATGAAGTTTTAAGACCACTAGTTTCTTTGTTTTTTATTTTTTTCCTCAACACCCATGGTGGTGAGGTTGGAACTAGACAGATTCCTGTGCTTGTTAATTTTTTATACTTATTTATTATGGCATACCATTCACAACTTTGCTACAAAGATTACTTTAATCTCCCAGCTAGACATACTGACTACATGTGTGGATTTAGGGATAAGGTGCAGTCAGTTATCCACCAATAAAGAATTGCCAAACCATTACTGAAACATAGTTCTTTAGTGTGTGAGCAGTTTTTTTTTTCATACATAAAGTTTTAAAGAAAAGACTTGGAAACTTAACTGTTAGTGTGTAACTGGAAGTATTGCAACCCAAAGAAAGAGGTAATTCGAGTGGTAGGTATATTTGTAGTACACTAGCTGTGGAAGAACTTCTGAAATAAGAGTGAATTATAAATTCCCTGTATATGTAAGGAAAAAGCAATGCAATTCTTGAGGGTATAAGTGAACTTTAGAAGGCTGAAAAGCGACTTCATCGAGGAAAAGTAATGTAAGAAAGCAGAGAGCAGAAGAAAGAGTGGATTGATTGAGGACTCTTATTCAAATCTTAGTGGTGCCAGAGGAAGAGAAGCATTAAAGCAATATAGACCATTTTAAAATATTTATTGGCAAAAAAAGTGAGCACTGCTTAATGTGTCTAGCTTATAGTGTGTGAGAAAGGAGGGGTGAAGGATTTTTTCATATATTAGTAGATCAATCTGGAGTGAGAGGAACTCAGAATGAAAAACTAGTAGAGGTTAGATAGGAGTTTTACTTACAATAAATGATGAGATGATATAGTTGATATTAGTTCCTAAGTTCTGTATTTGGGACGATATAGTTAATATTAGTTCCTAAGTTCTGTATTTGAGATGATATAGTTGATATTAGTTCCTATGTTCTGTATTTGGGATGATATATTTGATATTAGTTCCTTTGTTCTGTATTTAGGATGATATAGTTGATATTAGTTCCTAAGTTCTGTATTTAGGATGATATAGTCGATATTAGTTCCTAAGTTCTGTATTTGGGATGCTATAGTTGATATTAGTTCCTAAGTTCTGTATTTGAGATTATATAGTTGATATTAGTTCCTAAGTTCTGTATTTGGGGTGATATAGTTGATATTAGTTCCTAAGTTCTGTATTTGGGATGATATAGTTGATATTAGTTTTCCTAAGTTCTGTATTTGGGATGATATAGCCGATATTAGTTCATAAGTTCTGTATTTGGGATGATATATTCGACATTAGTTCCTAAGTTCTGTATTTGGGATGATATAGTTGATATTAGTTCCTAAGGTCTATATTTGGGATTATATAGTTGATATTAGTTCCCAAGTTCTGTATTTGGGATGATATAGTTGATATTAATTCCTAAGTTCTGTATTTGGGATGATATAGTTGATATTAGTTTCTAAGTTCTATATTTGGGATGATATAGTTGATATTAGTTCCTAAGTTCTGTATTTGGGATGATATAGTTGATATTAGTTCCTAAGTTCTGTATTTAGGATGATATAGTTGATATTAGTTCCTAAGTTCTGTATTTGGGATGATATAGTCAATATTAGTTCCTAAGTTCTGTATTTGGGACGATATAGTTGTATTTGGGATGATATATATACACATTGCATTTCTCTAGGTGGTCAGTAAAGTGTTAGAAGGTAGTTATGTGGCATTGAAAGGAACCACTCACATGTGACAGTAGATGTGTTGTCCATGTATGTAGAAGAATAAGGTCTAGATCATCTGTTCAGAGGAAGGGAGAGAGGATTAAAGTTTGAGCTAAATGTATTGGCCAGTAGGTTCGCTATATATTTAGCCTCAGTATAGGTAACATTATTCACATTCAGCAATTCTTGATTTAAAGTGGGTGATGCACTAGCATGGTGCAGTAACATGATGCACTAGCATGATGCACTAGTGCATAATATGGTGCATAACAACTTCTTCCTACATGCTATCAGACTATTGAATAACAAACCAATAGCCTAATGCACTACATGTGTAAAACATTATTTGTGTGCAATATGTCATTGTTGTTTACATAAATTCCCCAAATAGCTCACTTCATATGTTTCTGTCTACACTAGGAAAACTATGAACTGTAAGTTTATGGTATATATTGATGCTGGGTACGTTTACGTGTGTCTCTTTCATTTATTATAATACTGTTTTTTGCATATCCTTATATTTCTACTGAGTCTGTTCCTGCTGTTGTATTTGTTGTGTTTCTGATGTAAATAGAGCTTTCAAATTTGTTTTACTTTATTTATTTATTTATTTATTTATTTACCGGGAAATTCCAACTAGACACAGGTTCTTTTTCAGGGGGGCCCAGGGAGAGGATCTCCACTTTTTTATTTTCATTTTTAATTTATTTTTATTTAATTTAATTTAAATTTGTATTAATTGTAATCTGTCATTCATATGCTACGAGCCTGAGTATCAAAATTTTGTGCAGTGATATGCACTTTTTCCTCTGTATTGATCTGTATGACAATAAGGTTTACTTTGACTTTGACTTTGGTGTACTAGCCTGGTGCATTAGCCTGGTGTACTAGCATGATGCACTAGCATAATGCACTAGTATGATGCACTAGCATGGTGCACTAGCATGATATACTAGGATGGTGCACTAGCATGATGCAGTAATAGACTTATGTTTGACATTACAAGATGTAGTATTGCTATGTATCAAGTGGGACCACTGGAATTGAACCAGATAATACACTGATGACATAAGTAGGTTAACAAAGCAGTACCAGATGGGTGGAATCAGACCTGCTGCTTTGCTGAGTTATTAACTTGTTAAACAGAGTCAGCAATAGGTGAAACCACTGTGCCTTAATAAGAATTTATGGACTGGTAGACACCCCGCTTATTGAAAGGAGTCACTAAAGCATGAAAATGTAATTGTAGCTACATTACTTTATTTTATTTATTTTTATTTTTATTTTACAGTTGTTGAGCAGGCTAGTCTAACTGGACACATGTCCATTTTCAGTAGAGGCCCGGGGAGAAAAGCTCCAAGCATAGGCAGTGACATACCATACAATTATATGCAGTAGTAACATGATTTTCAGTACATTATATAGATTGAACATAAAAAAAAAACTTATACAGGGTTATACATAAAAAAACTTATATAGAGTCCTTTAGTAAGGCTTAGGCTAAGATCTAATACAGAAAATAAACAATTACTTGACTGGAAGAATCATACAGTTATGACTGAGCAGGATTATTGAAGACAATTTTGATTCATGGAGCTGTTGAGATGGTATTCTACAGAGCAGAGTTATATTTCCATATACATGTACACTGTATATATCTCCAGGCTAAGTATAACATCTCAGCTTTCTTCCTCCCTTCTACTACACCTCTGCTCTCCTCTGCTCTGTTACCAACTATCACTCTGTCTTCACCACCCCACCTTCTTCACAATGCCTCTCTTAACTCTTTTACCATTCATTTCAGTTTTATATCACAAATAAATCAATTTTTGCTATTCACCCTTTGTAAATAACTCAATATTCTGTATTTTGACATCTATCCTACCACAGTTATTTATTTAAGCATATCTGTAGAGAGTATAATTAGTATAAGAAACCTTACTGCTGTATATATAGTTACTTTACAGAATATAATTTGTATAAGAAGCCTTACTACTGTATGTATAGCTGCTGTACAGAATATAATTAGTATAAGAAGCCTTACTACTCTATGTATAGTCACTGTACAGAGTATAATTTGTATAAGAAGCCTTACTACTGTATGTATGGTTACTGTACAGAGTATAATTAGTATAAGAAGCCTTATCTGTATGTATAGTTACTGTGCAGAGTATAATTAGTATAAGAAGCCTTACTACTGTATATATAGCTGGATCTGGGACTATTGAATGAAAGTTCAATGGTCCAAATCCAAAATAACCGAACGCACTTTAACAAAAGCGCTTTCACCAAAAAAGCACTTTTGTTAAAGTGCGTTAGAAAACCCCCCCACTAAATCTTCTTTTATGCAGTGGGGCAAGCCCCTCTGCACCCCCCCCTACTTTTATATTCTCACTCCAAGGTCGTACTACAGTGGGGAAAATGGAAATTTCCCTTAACTGCACCGTAGTGCAACCGGCACAACGAGCATACTTATCCGAAAGTGCTGCTTCGGTGAACAGCATTTTCGGTTAAGTATGTTTGGTGATTTCTGCTTCGGCAGAATGTGCCATCGGGGATCTGTACGGATCCCATATAGCTACGGTACAGAGTATAATTAGTATAAGACTCCTTAGCTGTATGTATAGTTACTGTACACAGTATGATTTGTATAAGAAGCCTTACTACTGTCTGTATAGGTACAGTACACTGTATAATTAGTATTTATAGTTACTGTACAGAGTATAATTAATATAAGAAACCTTACTGCTGTATGTATGGTTACTGTACAGAGTATAATTAGAACAAGAAGCCTTAACTACTGTATGTATAGTTATTGGATAGAGTATAATTAGTATAAGAAGACTTGTTAGTGTATGCATAGTTATGGTACAGACTATAATTAGTGTAAGAATCCTTGCTACTGTATGTATAGTTATGGTACAGAGTATATTTAGTATAAGAAGCCTTACTACTGTATGTATGGTTACTGTAAAGACTTTAATTAGCATAAGAAACTTTCTGCAGGGAATAGCAGTGGTGAGAGCATGATTTAGCATTGGCTGCAAACCTAGCTATTTAGTTATAGCATATTGAAAGTTTGTTCAGGTCGGCTTTATTTAGATTTGTTAGCATTGGGAATGCATAGAGCAGTGTTGATAAGAGATGAGTTCTAGCTATGGCAGCTCGGGATTCGGGGCTTAAGAACTTGTTGCTGCAATAGAGGCATCCTAGCTTTTTGTGGAGTTTGGAGATGGTTAAGGATATGTCTTTATTGTATTTAAGCTGCTGGTAAATTTTGAGACCTAGTAGTTTGGCCTCATAGACAGGGGTGATGAGGGTCTTGTTGGCTGAGAGTATGGAGGTGAGGTCATTAGTTTTTATTGGGTGGAATAGTATTACCTGTGTTTGTTTAGGGTTCAGTATCAGTTGGTTCATAGGTTGGTACTAGGCTACCGGCCCTAGGGCCTATAAAAGCCTAGCCATAACAATTCTCTGGATATTTCTTCCCACAATATTTACTTCCCTGGACCCCAGTCTATCAGGGTGACTGACATGATCCCCAGGGTGAATTTCCTATCTCCCATCCAATCGTCAAGGTTCCTTTTGAAGAGGGCCAAGGAGGCACTCTGGTTGACATGTAATGGCAGTCTGTTCCAGAGTATGGGGAGTCTCTGGGTCAGGAACCTATCCCTCCAGCATGTTTTGTTCATTGTGATGACAAGGTTTAGATCCCTGGAGCATGTGGCTCTGAGGAATTGGGATTTCTTTAAGTGGAGCATGTCCAACAGCTCATGGTTTGACATGGCCTTGTATGTTAAGCAGAGATCGCCTCTGAGTAGATGATATGCCACAGAGTATAGCTGGAGTTTTTTTAGACAGTCAGCATAGGGCATCTGCTTTAGGCCTGTGATTCTTTTAGTGAGGTATTTCTGCGGCCTTTTCAGCTGTTGCAGATGTCTTGTGAGGTACATACCAAATGGGACTTTGTACTCTATAATGGGTCTAATGAGGGATGAGTACAGTGGGATAATGACCTCCTTTTTTTCTGGATGAAAAGCCCTTAGTGATGAGGTATGCCACATAGAAGGATTTCCTGACTGTTGTGGTGATGTGGTTATCAAAGGTGAGACCACTGTCCACCTGTGTCCCTAAGTCTCTCATCACACTTTTGGTGTTTAGTGTACTGCCTCCTATGTGGTAATTCATGAGTACATGGTTTTTCCCAAAGGGGATAACTATACATTTCTTGGCATTAAGCTTGAGCCCATGGCTCTGGCACCAAGCATCTGTTTCTGTAAGGCCCTTTTGTAGAATACCCACATCATTTGGGGATGCAATAATGGCTCCCAGTTTGCAGTCATTTGTGAACTTTGTTAGCCAGAGTCCCTTAGTGTTGGCCTGTATTTCAGAGAAGTAGATGCCAAACAAGAGTGGTCCTAGAACTGAACCCTGAGGTACTCCACTTGTCACTTGTCTGGAGCTGGATTTGGACTTGACTACTTTTATGTTCTGGGTTCTGTCAGTAAACCAGTTGGCAACCCATCGAGTGATGTAGGGATTTATGCCCAGCTTAGTAAGTTTATCTATGATTCCAGAGTGGGGGATGGTGTCGAAGGCCTTGGCAAGGTCCAGATAGGTTGTGTGGACTGCCTTACCCTCGTCCACAGCTCTGGAGACTGATTCGAAGAAGTCAATCAGGTTCAGGAGAAAAGATCGGCCCTTCATGAACCCAGACTTGATAGGGTCCAGTGTTTGAAGGTTGCCAATGTCTTTGTTTATAAGTTCCATGATAATGTGTTCCATGCCCTTGCAGATCAGGCTCGTCAGACTGATGGGACAGTAGTTCCCGGGATCCAAGGTGGATCCCCCATTGTGGGATAACTGTAGCTGTGCGCCACTCAGTGGGCACGAAGCCTGAGGTGAGGCTATGATTAAACATGACACTTAGGTGATGTGCCAGTTCATTTTGTAGTTCATGTAGTACACAGCCCGGGATGTCATCTTGTCCCATGGATGCTGTATTCTTAGCTTTGGAGAGTGCAGTTTCTACCTGTGTGGCCGTGATTACCGGAATTTGGCAATCTTTTGGTATTGAGATGGGCCCTTTGAGGGTGAGAGGGGGGTGATGTTGGTACTAAATCAATCTGCCAGGATATTGGCAATATCCTTGGGATCAGTATATTTAATTCCATTCTATTGTAGCTCAGAGCAGATCTGAGCATTGCCATTTAGATTCTTGACATAACTATAGAATGCCTTGTGGATGTCTTTGGAATCTTTGGCAATTTTATTTTCGCAACTAGCTTTGGATTTGTAGAAGATGGATGTTGGGAATTGTTTAGCCAGTTTTCTAAATCTGTGAAGGATTCTTGGGCTTGAATTTGTAGAAGATAGATGCTGGGTGCAGAGCAGATTAGGGTAGTGTCATCTGCATATTGGACTATATCCGCTTTTGTGGTTGCTAAGTGAAGTTGGTTTGTAAAGATGTTGAAGAGAAGGGGCCAAGGATTGAGCCTTGAGGTACCACATTTGACGAGGAGTGGGGGGATAGGGAGTTGAGCCATTTGACAGATTGAGAGTGGTTGTCTAGGTAGCTACTGAACCATTGTAGGGTGGAATTGTCAAGGTTGAGTTTGGAGAGGTAGGATAGGAGTTTATTGTGGGAAACTGTTGAATGCTTTGGATAGGTATAAAAAGGTGGCAGAGACAGGTTTCCCTTGGTTTCTGTATGAGTTTATGGTGTCAGTGAAGTTAATTAGTTGGTCGATATCCATGTTACTGAATAGGTTGTTGGAGAGTAGATGGGTGAGGTGTTGGTAATGGATACACCTTTCTAGAATTTTTGATAGGGTTAAAAAGGATTGCAATGGATCGGTAGTTGGAGAGGTCGGTGGAGGGGCCACGTTTGTGAAGGGGGATGATGTATAAGGTTTTCCACAAGGATGGAACATAGTGTTCAGTAATGGATCTATTTATTAGCAGTGAGATGGGGTAAGGAACGGCCCTTGAAGCAAGTTAGAGGTATTCAGCAGGGAGATTGTTGGTAGCAAGAGTGGTTGGTTTGAGTTTTGCTAGGAGTATTTGAATGATTGATATTGATATTGGTTTGAGTGAAAAGGGAGTGGTGTTTGATTGTGCTCTGGGGGTTGGTGGTGGGATGATGGTGTTTGTATCATTTATGAGTTTCAGTATGGAGGAGGTGAAATAGTTGTTGAAGTTGGAGACTATATCAAGGTTAGTGCCTTCTATATTTGGTGTTGGTGTGGTGTTTTTTCCGGGTTGGTGGATGTTCACTGCAGCCCAGAATTGCTGTGGGTTGTTACTATATTTTCTTTGTATGGAGATATAGTGATTTTGTTTGTCAATCTTAACCTGTTTTTTGCCTGAAAAGGCTTGTCTAGTTGTGGGTGATTTGTGTAGTTGCCAGATATTTCATGCTTTGTCCCTTTGTTTTAGTAAGGCCTTTGTGGTTTTCTGTAAACAGGGGGCAGGATTGCTGCGTATCCTAAATGTTTTGATTGGAGCTAGTTAGTTTAGGATCATTAGGAATGTGGAGCTAAAGTATTCTACTGCCTTGTCTAGGGTGAGGGTTTTGATGGGAGCCCTGTTACTGGATGGAAAGGTTTCTGTGAATTGGTCTGAGGGGAAGTTTTTGCGTTAACAGGTTTGTAGCAGGGAGGGCGGGTTGTTACATTTAAGTTTGTGTCGAAGTATGAAAGTTGGGTTGTGGTCACTGAGAGAATTCGCTAGTGTACCACAATGGTGGGCAGTGTTGGCTTAGTTAATGAGGATCCAGACTAATATGGATTCTCTTTTGGTGGTCTTATCTATACGTGTGGGTGTTTGAATGAGTTGGGTGAAGTTATACATGTTAATGTGGTGTGTGTGTTTTGGGGAGTGGATAGAGATCCAGTTGATGTTGACATTGCCTAATACTATGGTTTCTTGGGGGAGGGAGTGGGAAACCCAGTGGAGTATTGATTCTAGGGCGTTTATGTTGTCACCTAGTGGTATATAGATGCCGAGTAAGTTTAGATGTTTGTGCTGGTTTAGGAGGAGTTTAGCAAATATTGTTTCAGCGTTTTTGAAGTTTGGTGGCTCTTTTTGTTGAAGCTGGATCTTTAAGTTAGATTTGAAAAGTAGGGCAATACCTCCACCTCTTTTGTGTGTTCTGTCTACCCTTAGAATATTATAGCCAGGTGGGGTTACAGAGTGGTCTTTGATATGAGGCTTAAGCCATGTCGCTGTTATGTGCATTATGTTGAGCTTATATATAGAAATAGCTGAATGCAGCTTTTCTGTTTTGTTCATGATGCCACAAATATTCATGTTTAGTATTAGCACATCAGTGGGTTTGTATTTAAATGTGAGGTGGGTGTTATTTGTGCTCATGGGAGTAGATAGTGGGCCAGGGTTGGGGTGGATATCACCTGCTAATAGTAACTTGGCTGCTATACAGGTAATGGTTTTAAGTTAAGAAATTGTTAGACAGTGGAATCTGAAATTGGGTTGCTTTTTGGATTCTGGGATGTAGTGAATTGGTGAGATGGTTTGAGGGAAGGGTGGACTATGGGTGTCTTGGGGTGTGTCAATATGTCTATGGGGGTTGGATGTGGCAAGGGGTAAGGTGGGGGATTTCATGTAGCTGAGATTGATAAGTGAGTAATGGCAGGAGGCACTGATGGAGATTATGTAGAGGCCTATGGATAAGGTAAACGGTATTAGTGAAGAAGCGTGATGGTGGGGGTAGTGGGTGTGGATCATGATGACAGAATGTATTAGTTGTAAAGGATGGTGAGGGTGGTGCAGAGTGTGCACGTATGGATTTAGGTGGGTAAGTGGAGGTGCAACGGCTATGAGTAGGTAGTAAGGAGGGGATGGTAGCTCAGTGATGTAGGGGTGTGGCTGTTGGTGTGGTGTGTGTGTGGTTGGTTGGGTGATGGGTGTGGCAGGTGGCTGAGGTGAAGGGGGGGTTAGGATAAATCTATGAGTAGTGGGAGCGGGTAGAGAATTGGGGCAGGGTAAAGCAAGGGTGAATGGAGCAGGGCTGAACCAAGCAGTGCAGGTAAGTGACTACAAAAACTATCTGTATGGTGGTCAGAACAAGTGAGAATGGAGGAATGCTGTATGGCTTTTAGACTATGACTAGTAAAGACTGCCAATAGCCTAAATATATGTAAGAGGCAGCTCCATCAGGTAAAATAACAAGAAATGGAAAGAGGTGGGTGGAACAGAGAGAGAAATTCAGTAAGAGTCCTTGTTTTAATTTACTACAGCCTGTATGGAATGGAGGGGACTCACGACTAAGAATATACTTTCCCACTGCCAACCCTGGAAGTGTGCTAACATTAATCAGGTAGATATTAATCCTTTACTCAGTGAAACTGAAAGACTGTTAGTTCTCTAGTCCTGGGGAGTTTGCAAGGTGGCTGCTTGTGCTCAGTATGTGGGGGGGGGGGACGTCAGCAGTTGGGAGCCCCTGTATTTAACACTCACCAGCAAAAAGGACAAACAAAGTGAATAATTACAAATAGCAGTTATTGTATGACAATAAAATTGTACAAACAGTTGCAATAATGTAAATCCAGCTAAACCCTGTTAGTACAGTATCAAAGGACAACACCATGGGGGGTCTGTCATGGAAACTATCGGACTTGAGGTGGGTAAATGTCAGGGAAAAGTAACTTACAGCTCAGTCTATGCAATTAATTAAAGTAACCAACCCAAAACAGCCATCAGATGGTGGTATTGGGTTCAATATTGGCAGGAATGAGCTAAGCTCAATGGATTCAGAATGCTACATTTGTAAATTAGATAGATACTGCCATATGAAATTAATATTTATGCAAGACTGCGGTGGTGGTGCTGCGGTAACATTGTCACCTCACAGTAAGATGTTGTCCTCTTCGATTCTCAGCTAGAACGTCTTCTGTGTGGAGACATGCGTGATGGGCGTACCTTCGTTGAAGGTTCTGCGTCAGGGCCGGCAACTCGGCATGTAAAAAATTTACTGCCGATCATTAGCGGACCGGAGTTCCACTGTGGCGACCCCTAACTGGGAAAAGCCGAAAGACACAACAACAACAACTTTATGTGTTATATCTAAGACCAAGGCAACATTGCATCTATGTGGATAGGTTATACAGAGTTACATTAGCTGCATCACTGCCATGCTCTTGTTACAGTGGCCAGAAAAAGTAAAGCAGTTTGCAGTTAATTCAGGGGCCTTGAAAAACTATGCCCTGTGAACAGAATGAGAGCACCCCTGGCAGAAGGTAAGAGCATTGGGCAATGCCATTGTGCAGTTGCATTCAGTACAGTTATACTAGCTCTGAATTGTATATACATTGTACCTAGTCAGGCACCCTTTTTAGTAAAACCAACATCTGAGGTGAAAGAACATCAAATGCAAGATAACACTGATCTGATATCTGTTTCTTTGTGGGGCACTGCACCCCCATAGCCATTACCCTGTAGGTGGACACTTCTGTGCCTTTTTGGCCTCCACTGGAGATCAGAGATGGAGCATACATCCTGGGAAGCATACCCTTAACTCCTATCTCCTGGGAGAACCAAATATTTTATTTATTTTATTTTATTTTATTTTACATTTGTTGACCAGGCTAGTCCAACTGGATACATCTCCATTTTCAGTGGAGGCCCGGGGAGAAAAGCTCCAGTAACGTCATACTAAATAATAATAAACACACTGTAAACACACAGAAACATCTAATGTAAAATTTGAAAATAGTTTAAAAAAAGACTAAAAAAGTAGAAAGATTTGAGAAAGGCACTTAGATAGAGTATTACAGCATCAGATGAAGTAAAATTTAGAAAAATGACTGTATAAAAAAGTGACTAGTGCAATCAAGCAAGGTGAGTAGTACTCAGGAGTGACAGAGTTAGGAATTAAGAAAAAAAGGTTAGTTTAAAAATCAAATAAATATGGAAAAAAATGTTTAGTCAGGGTTATTACAAGAGCATAGCCAGTGGTTAGAGAGGAAAAGTTTTAGGTTAGTTTTAAATAGTGTGAGTGAGGTTAGGGTTGTAAGGTCTTGTGGTAGGAGATTCCATATTTTGCCAACTGAATTAGAGAATATGGTGTCTCCTGCTAAGTTATTTGATAAGGAAGTATGAATCAGCATTCTATTAGAGGAGCGTAGATTCCTCAGGTTATTGTATGGTCTTATGAGGGTAGAGAGCATTGGAGTGTTGTCGGGATGGTATAGGGCTTTGTGGGCAATTGTAAGTTGGTTAAATTGTATTAGGTGAGGTAATTCAAGCCAGCCTAGTTGTTTAAGATTCAGACAGTGATGAGTCCTATATGGAGAGTTTGTAGCAAATCTGGCAATATTGTTATATGATATAGCTAGTTTGTTAAGATTATGCTTAGAAAGATTGGTGTATATGGGGGAAGCATATAATAGGGTAGAGATTAAGTGGGTTCTAGCTATTGTGGTTCTGGCTTCTGGTGTCAGGAAAGATTTGATTCTATAGAGAGATCCGAGTTCTCTGTTAGTAGATTTTATTGCTGTGTTTATGTGAGTGTCAAATTTTAGTTGATTGTCAGTTGTAATTCCTAGGAGTTTGGTGGTGGGGTCTGGAGAGATAAGGGTACCATTGCTGGATGTGAGTGTGAAATGAAGGGAGGGAGACAAGTGAGTGGGTGTAAAGAGCAAAAGTTTTTTTTTTTTTGGGTTAAGGAGGAGACAGTGGTTAGAGAACCATTGCTCTATAGTGGTGAAGGCTTTTTGTGTGAATAAATGAAGTTCAGTTTGGGATGAGCCAGAACAAATGATGGTTGTGTCATCTGCATATTGAATGCAGGTTGAATGTGGGGTAGCGAGATGAAGGTCATTTATGAAAATGGAAAACAGTAGTGGACCTAAAATAGAGCCCTGTGGGACACTTATGGAGGTGGGGAGGAGGTCTGAAAGATGGTTTTGCCAGAGAACTGCTTGTTTTTGGTTTTCCAGATAGGATGTAAACCAGTTTATAGCAGGATTGTCAAGAGAGAGGGACTTCAAACGGTGGAGGAGGAGTTGATGATTGACCATGTCAAAGGCTTTAGACAGGTCTACAAAGAATGCTGAAGAAAGAATATTTTCGTTGCGGTTTTTGTTGATACAGTCAGTAAAGGATAGCAAGGCTGTGGTAGTACTGTGGAATGGCCGAAAGCCATGTTGACAGTTAGCTAGGAGATTATGGCGGAGTAGGTGGTTTAGTAATTGTTTGTGGATGCATTTCTCCATTATTTTTGCGAGTGGCGATAGTAAAGCTATGGGGCGAAAGTTGGAAAACTCAATGGAGTCACCACCTTTATAAAGAGGAATAATATGTGCTATTTTCCAGATAGATGGGATAGTGCCTTCTTCTATGGTTCTGTTGATCAGTATGGAGATGGGGTAGGCAATGGCTTTGGCACCTATTTGGAGGTATTCTGCTGGTAGTTTATCAGCTGAGTGGGTAGTAGGTTTTAATTTTTGAAGCAAGGAAGAGATATAGGAGGTGGGTATAGGTTCGAGGTGGAAGGGGGGAGGAATGGAGCTTGGAGTAGGTAATTTGGAGGTATCAGGGTTTTGTTGATTTGCTAGATTTAGTATAGCAGAAGTAAAGAAAGTATTAAAGGCATTAGCTGTTTGTATTGGGCAGTCAGGGTTAGAACCTAGTGGATTTGGCGTGGCTACTTTTCCAGGGGATAATAGTGTGTTAATAGCAGTCCAGAATTGTTGTGGTTGTTGAAGGGATGATTGTTGTAGTTGTGTATAAAAGTTCTTTTTATCTTGTAGAATAGCTTTTTTTGTCATGTTTCTTTGTTGTCTAAAAGTTTGGTGATCAGTTGTATTCTTTGTGGTACGCCATTTTGCCTAAGATTTATTTCTACTAAGGATTAGTTTCCTAGTATTGTTTGAGAGCCATTGGGCTGTTTTAGTTTTCATTCTTATGGAATGCATTGGGGCATGATGTCCTAGGATTGTTAGGAAAGTGGTATTGAAGTAATTAACTGCTTCATTTATAGGGACAGACTTAAGAGGTGACCAGTCGCATTCATTAAGTTCGGTTTGAAACAGTATAGGGTCAAAATGTTTTTTGCTACGGGCTGTTCTGACTGAAGTAGGGATAGTAAAACTTGTTTTATGTCTGATAATATATATTAGAGAGTGGTCGCTGAGGTCATCTGGGAAAGTTCCTGTTGTATATTTTTGCTGTGGACTATTTGTTAGTATCCAATCAAGGATACTTTCTTTATTATTAAGTTTATTTGTTCTAGTTGGGGAGTTTATAGCTTGAGAGAAGCCATGCAGGTTAATAAGGGTGGATGGATATAGGATACATCTTAACATTTTTTCTCCAGGCAACTCCTCCACTGCCAGGTCCAGATGACCAATAAAGAGGAGCAAATAAGTACAGAGTGGCTGCACTTGTGACTCAGATGCTCAACAGACATGGAGGAGAAAAACAATGTATTAAAAATGTTTCTTCTAGGACATATCTATATATCAAATTCCTTAAGCTTTAAGAACCATTGCATTATCCCATTCAGTTGGGAAGCAATTGAAAGAGCGCAGTACTTTGTATCTGATGAAATGTATGTACCCTCAGTGTATAATTCATGTTGATATGAGACTTGTGTTGGTGTGTCAGAGGATTGAGGACCGGGCATTATGAGATCTCCAACTCTGAACAAATAAAGCATTAACAAATAAATGTCTTGGACTACTCTCGATAGGCACTACTTTGCATTGCTTCTATAGCTGTCACTGTCAAGAAAGTTAACCTGCTTTATAAACTTAATTATGACATTATATGAGAATTCTCTTACTTTTGTTAAATTAGGTTCTTATAAATCGGGACTTATTATAATTAATAAAGGAACCAAATAAGGTTGCCCATTGTCACCTTTGCTATTTGCACTATTAATTGAGCCATTTGCGAACAACATTAGGTCCCAGGTCATCATAAAAGGGATAGAAATAACCAAATATATAAATTTGAAACTACAATTATTTGCAGATGATATCCTTTTATCTCTGGCATAATGGTTAAGGTGCTTACCTTAGTAACACATGGTGCAGGGTTTGATTCTCACATGAGGTAATTGGCTAGGCTTAAAATGGCCCACAAGGACAGTTAGCCTAGTACTAATCTATGAATCTATGAATCTATGAATCTCTCTAATACAGATTGTTCAATTAATTCCTTATTTAAAACCATGTCTCATTTCCAAAATATATCAGGACTGCAATTTAATGATGAGAAAACTAAAATACTATATATAAACCCCAAAACAAAAAATACATTCGATAAAAAGTTTTCCAGATATATTGTTTCAGAAAATAATCTTAAATATTTAGGAGTTTCTATAACTCAAGATTTAGCTGACTCTATCATACATAACTACACTACAATAATAAATAACATAGAGATGTTGATTAATAACTGGAATATATACTTATTTACAATGGAGGATAGATTATATCTAATCAAATCAATCATCTTCCCCAAAATATTATACCTTATACAAGTATTCTCTTTACCTCCACCCAAAAATATAATACAAAAGTACAACCAAATAATCCTGAAAGTCTTATTGCACCCACTTAAACCCAGAGTAGCATTAAATAACCATTTACCAGACTGGAAAAAATGGAGGAATAAATCTCCCTGATATTTAGAAATATGCTCAATCTGCAGTAATTAAAAACATCACCCTATGGGTTAATCCATCATATTCTTCAATTTGGAAATCATTGCACAAAAAAATATGTCTAGAAGTCATGCAAAAACAAACACACAACTATTTACTTATTCTTCTAAACATCTTTTATTGGACTTTAAAATCACATCTGATTGAAAAGAAAAAAATAATATCCCTTCAACTTATATAACTCAAACATTAACTGTATTTAAAAAGTTTATTAATTCTGATCCCAGTATTAAATCTTGGATTTTTTTTGATTTTCTCAATAGCATACACACCCAATAATTTTGAAACACTTCAATTTAACAAACTTAAAGAAGGCAGATTTAATATGCGGTATCAACTCATGGAAAAGAACAATATACTCCCCATCAATTATCTAACAGAAAAATATAATCTATCTAGCAACACCTGGTTAACCTTGCAATCTTTAAGACATACACTAATAGGAGAGATATGATGCAAATATCGGTTAGACTGAAAATACCCACATTTATTAACCATATTACATTCATCACTAAGCAGCCCTTCCAAGGAAGGGGATACCTATCTAGCATTTACAAAATTATCAGAGAAAACAAAATATATCACAAAAAATCTTATGAAAAAAATAATAATCATTCACCACAAGATCAAGAGAAAAAACTACTTCTTAAATCGTCAAAACTTTCAACTTTATCTCCCCATTGGCACTTGTGCACATGGAGATTTCTACATAGAAGCATTTATACTCCATATAAAATATATTTGATTTTTAATAAACAAGAAAGTTATTGGAGATGTAACTTGAATTTAGAAGCTAACTGGGAACATGTTTTCTACGACTGTATAAAATTAAAATCCTATTGGTATAATATTAACACCTTCTTTCAGACTATATTTAATGACAACTTTGAGTTAACTAAATCACTGGTGTTGTTTAACTCACCAGTACCTAACAGCATCTCAAGAAATAGACAGTCAATATTATGGACTTTATTATCCAAAGCCAGAAAGATAATTACAATACACTGGAAAAACAAACTTCTCCAGCATTTAAAGAATTTAAAAATCTTACCATGACTGTTGGACAGATGGATCTGAACACAATAAAGAACAGGACCAGCAGAATTACATCATTCAAGTACTCTTGGCTAATAGTAATGGATGCATTGGAAAGAATGGACAGTAAATCTAACTAAACAGATATGATCAACTTTGCTGTATACAACACTTTCAGATGATTAGACACCTATGTAAATAATTACTTTATTTCATGTTTTTTTCTGTTTTGCTTGTTTATAATTATTACTGCAATTCTCTCCCATCATTACCTGTATGAAAGTGTTTTTTAATGCTTCTTATTATTTGCTTCCTGAATTTTAGTTTGTCATATGCAAGCTTTGGAAATAATATTGTATTTTCATTTGTAAAATAATAAAAAAATATTAAGGAAAAAAAAAAAGAAAGTTAACCTGCAGTTATGTGATTTCTATAGGGCCAGACAGCACTTTACGACATTCTGAACTTCTATCTCATCTACTTTTTGGCACTGGAGTTACATGTAGTCTGTAACCAGTTTGTTACAGCACCTGTCTAGAGCCTATGGAGCTTGTGATATTTTTTCAAAGTTTAATACTGATATGCATTCTCGATCTGATCATCGCTAAACATTATTTCACAATTGCTAGCTCTTTCATAGGTAATTACCTCTGCTCAGGTGTATATTTTGCACACTCGCTATTACACAAAGAGGCAGCAGTACTGCAGTCAGGAATCTTCTTCAGTGGCATCTAGTTGTAAGAAAGCTAAGATGTCAACATCACTTTAAACCAGATGATGTTTAGGATTTTCTGGCACCTTGAATATGACTCTATCTCTTGCCAGTATAGGTTAAAGGTTGCTACATCTACCAAAATTAGATTTACTCTTTTATAAAGCAGTCCTCAAGTGGTGCTGTTTTTACTACCACATCAAGAAGTTTATGAACTGTGTGTTTTATGGTAGTCAAATAATCCCTCCTCTTCTTGTCTGCATGTACGTACTCTGATAGTATGAATACCAGAATGGCTACATATGAATGCTGTGGAATTAAATGCTGTATTAGAATATTAAGAGACTCAGGTATTTGATATGAGTCTGCACTTAAGATAAGTAAGGCACATCTCTCCTCTTTTTAATATTTACTGTTCATTTGTGCTTGATATCTTTGTTGTTGTAACTGCAGCTGTCTAATGCATTGTTCATTGGTGCATTTATTCTCCCTGAGTCTCTTCTGTAAATGAGACATGCCCAATCAGCATAACGTGGTACTTAATTTTAATAAACAGCATTCACAACAGGACATGCAGCTCACATCAAATCCTAAGAATCTATTAGGCTGTTTGTTTTATGACCTGAGAAGGCCTATTGCTTAAACTGATCTTTTTTTGGCAGAATCTTTTGTTAACTTTCCACATGAGGCACAGTAATGAAGTGGGATTTAGTTTAGCTTTATGTAGACTGTTGCTGAATAATTAAGCAATATACCATAATGGATTGTGGATTATGTTGTTTTCTAACAGGTAGGAGTGGCGTTTGGGCACTGTGCCAATGGCTTCCACCCCTGGGTAAATAGCAGTTTGAGTAATACGGTTAAGCAGTTTGCCGTCATTATACAATTAATGGTTTGTTTGTCATGTGTGTGTGTGTGTGTGTGTGTGTGTGTGTGTGTGTGAGAAAGAAAGTGTCCGAAGAAATATTCTGTAGTCTATTTTATTGACTTCAGTCATCTAGATTCAGAAACTTCCTTTAGGTAAAACATTTCAAGAATGTCAGAAATGAAAAAAAAGTAATAGGAAACAGTGGATTTAGAATATATTTTATTGGATGTGTGTGAGCAATGAATAATTTCATAATGTTAAATGACATATTTTCCCTCTTATAAAGATGATTTTACCGACACTAAAGCTTCCTGTTATGCTCTCGGGAATTTCATTTTTCATAAGCTAATGCATATTCTGTTGCACACTTGGCAGGCTAGTGACCATGGAGTACAGACCAATGCCTTAATTAGCTACTTGTATAGGCGAGGTGCAAACGTTTGGGTGTATGTTTAAATGATGGAGTACACAACCAGTTGGTGGAAGGAGAGGAAGTGTGTTAGGGCTACTTTATGTAAACGCTGTGCTAAGAAGATCCTTAATGCTTGTGGTATGTGGTGATCTCATCTGTCTTTATGTGTCACGGTTGAAAAATGTCTTTTACCAGCCTATCTACCTGCTTAACAAATGGGAACAAATAAATACCTTGATCTATTACATGCACTGATGTGTAAAGGATAGCTCATCAGACTTTTTTCCCTTGCCTCATTGATGTTTTTTTCCCTGCCACATTGAAAATCAAGTCTTTCATTTCACATTCATGCAGTCAGCAGAAGTTTTTCTCTAGTAATTATTCTTTAAGTGGATTTTTATGGAAGTGTAAAAAAAGGATTACTTCTTTATCTGTCTGTCGTCAACCTATGTCTTTCTACAGAAAGCATAACAAGTCCCTGTGCAGGGGTAGCAGAAGCTGCTGAAGGCTGGGTGACGAGGCGCTGAAGGCAAAAGGGGCACTTAGTGATCTAAAAAGGGTAATTCTTTTAGCTAGCTCAATAACATAAGCATATCTATGCCACAAGATGTATATAGTGCAAATATGACTTACATTTTGAATCACTGCACAGAAATTTACCAGCAAATTAAAAATTAAGCTAATGTTACCTGTTTGGTATAAGATTTTGCAGCCATATATTAAAATGGTAGAGAAAAAGAAGTGCAGTAGTGCCATAACACAATTTTACTGTTACCATACAGAGAGAAACCACCACAGGTAAATGGAGGGAAGCTGTGTAATTCATTTAGACTGTTAAACAATTTAGACTACGTTTCAAAATCAAGTGCTTAGCAATGAGTCTACAGCTTAACAGTAGTAAGAGGTACATAATAAAAGTTTGCATCTTTCCAATGTCTGGAAGGAGCTTAACAAACATGCCTTTTCCCCAGTTTCACAGCATAAGTACAGTTGTGTAAGTTGCACTTAGCTATAACTGTAGACGTCTGAATTCCTCACTGCTGCAGTAGGTTAGTATTGATTACAATCCTAACACAAATAAGTACAGATGTCCCACTCGCCAGGGTAAGTAAGGAGGGGGTCATGGTCAGCTGTCTGTCAGTGGCCAGGGTCAGTCAGATCACACACACACACACACACACACACACACACACACACACACACACACACACACACACACACACACACACAATACCAGCATGATTTAGCCATAGTCCTTGTGGGCATAAATGACCTGAGAAGTACCCCCCCACACACACACACACACACACACATAAAAAGAGAAATGACAAAGTTCTCTGGCTATGCATCCCAGGCCAGTATGAGCCAAGCATTGAGCAGCATTATTCCTTATCCAAGGATGTTGCCACAATATAAACAGAAAATAATTGATTTTAACAGTTGGCTTAGGGTATGGTGCCATTCGAAAGGAGAACAATATTTGTCAGCCTGGGATGATATGTTCAACAGATCATGCTGCTTTGATGGTCAACACCTGTCCCCTCTGGGATTTTGAATATTGAATAAAACCTTGTGCATCTCCATAATGTCTGTTATAGGCACTGACAACCTGATAAACATGCCAGAATAGCTAAACCAGCCCAGGAAAATCTGAAGATGTTACTGCTTAATGGCAGGAGTCTCAATAACTCCATTCTGAGCAAGCTCTCCTTACCCTAGAGAATGTAGACATTTTTGCAGTTACTGAAACTAGATTTTAAGCCATAGAAATCACCCCAGCAGTGCAAGGTTACAATGCCTTCCATACATTTAGACCAACTACTGCACAGGAAGAGACAAAAGGTGGAGGTGTGAGTATTTATATTAAAAGCAAACTCATCTCAAGACTGATCCATCAGTATGATGTGCTTGAGCTTCTCCATGTCCAGATTGCCTTAGACAAAGTCCCAGGTTCCTATCTATGACCCTTGAAAACCATAGCACGTACTTAAATATATTTGAGATGCTGTCCATTCAGCCTAACACTATACTCATGGGCGACTCTATCTACATCAGTTTAAACTGGGAATCATGCATGACGTCTAACATGCAGGCCCAAATATCCCTGGACTAAATGCAAACAACTTGGTTCGGTTAGTCAGGACACCCACTAGGGTGCAAACATCCTTGACATGGTCATCACAAACATGGCGGAATGTTGTCCCCTCACTAGTGTAATGTCCTATATTGTCAGTTCAGCCCATAAAACTGTCTCCTTTAAAGTAAAGGTAAAACCTTGAATACTGGCTAACCCTGGAACTTTCAGGAATTAGTCAAGGTTAAACTTCCTGCTACTAAGTGAATGCTGGCAAAATTTCGAGCCCCCTCATACCTTGAAAACACTGTTGCATGTGTAGAATCATTCAAAGAGCACCTACGTAATCATATTAACAGCTGCATAGAGACAAGTGTACCTAACCAGTTTAAGCACAGGATCAACCCAAAAACAAGACACCCTGGTGGAATCCTGATATCAGTAGGTTGTTTAAAAAAAGAAGGAAATTCATGGCAAAAATTAGAAGATGCAATGCCTAAAAATATAAAAAAATCCCTCATTGACCTAAATAAGCTACTCAGGGGGATAATAAAGTCCACCAAAATAAAATCTGAGATAAAATTAATCTCACTAGCCAAGGACAATCACAAAGCTTTCTTCAGCTGTGTCTGTAACCTCAATGGCAATACACAGCAATGTATCAAATTAATTGTGAATGGTGCCACCAATATGGAGCTGGAAGATACAGCAAACTTTCTGGCCAACAAGTTTAACTCCAATTTTATCCTCCTCTCCCTGCCAGATGCCCCTCAAGGAATATCCATATTCGTAAATCTCCCAACTATCACTAGAGAACAGGGGTTCAAGGTAAAAACGCAGCATCTATGAGTCCTAGTGATATCCCAGGATACCTCCTTATTAGCATGACACTTCAACTATTTGGACCAGTAGAAACACTATTTAAACACAGCCTCTGAACAGGCTACATGCCAAAACAGTGGATGACTGAAATGGTTCTCCTACTGCATAAGCGTGGGCAATCCTCAGATCAAGGGAATTATTGACCCATAAGCCTGACTAGCCTGAAATGTGAAACTATGGCGAGAATAATCATGGGTATCTTAAATGGCAGCATAGCTAACTGAAAAACAATTCAGCTTTGTCATGGGCAGGTCTTGTCTACTCAACCTAGTGGACTTCAAGAAGTTACCAAAGCAATGGATGAGAGCAAAATAGTGCATACTGCCTGCCTCAACCTGGCCAAGGCATTTCACACAATACCTCACCAGGCATTGTACACTAAACCAAGTATAAACCCCTATATAACCCATTGGATAATCAGCTGCCTCATGGGCAGGACTCAAGAAGGTCATAGGTTCATAGGTGTGTACTAGGTTAATGGCCCTAGGGCCTTTACAAGCCTAGCCATAGGATTACTCTGGCATCGTGCCACCCGACTTTAGTTCCCAGTGCCTCTGTCAAGTAGAGCCACTGGTGTTATCCCCGGGGTGAATTTTCTGTTTCCCATCCACTCATCAAGATTTCTCTTGAAGAGGGTCAGTGAGGTGCTCTGCTTGACATGTATGGGAAGTCTGTTCCATAGCATGGGTAGTCTCTGGGTTATGAACCTGTCCCTCCATCATGATCTGTTAATTGTGGTAATGAGGTTGAGGTGTCTGGAGAGTGTGGTGCGGAGGGATTGGGATTTCTTTAGATGTAGCATATCTAACAGAGCTGGGTCAAACATGGCTTTGTAAGTCAAGCAGAAATCGCCTCTAAGTAGGCGATATAAGACAGAGAATAGTTGGAGTTTTAGTCTGTCTGTGAAGGCTGCCAGCCTAGCCAGATAGAATTTTATGGATAATTCTGTCATTTGTAAATATTAGTGTAAGACACAGGCTTGTTGTCTTAAAAGGAAAAAACTGTTGTTAGATGTGGAACTGAAAAAAATGAAACAACAGTGCTCTCTGCTGACCACGTAAAACATGGTGTGACTCATTGATCTAAAGTTGGCTCCGGCCTTTCTAGATGAAGACATTCTTTCTATTGTTTTAACCAAGAATTAAATTGCTAGATTTAAACATGCAAATGTATTTTTATTGCTGTGCTTCCTGACCAGCTGCAAGATAACACAAGGAGATGTTAAGAATGTAAATGCAGTTTCTGTTAGCCTGGAACCCAGGGAAGTGTGAAGAATGATGTAATGGGAACCAGGAATGTGATTTTAAAAACAGAGAGAATCAGGGAGAATTAAGCATTTTTGTCTTGACCATCAAACTCACAGCACTGTTTTGCTCTTATGTAAGTTATCTTAGACTTGTGTATTCTTTTAGAAATATCTAGGAGCTAGAAAGATTAGACTAAGTGTTTTTCTGTGATGCCAAAACTGCCTTACTGAATTATTTTAAGTATTTCTCTGTGATCTCTGAACTCTTGACTAGCACTGTGTAGTAAGAAGTATTGTTTTGTGTTTTTATTATTTATTATTAAATATTTTAAAACTGTTCAACTGTGGCTGTTTTGTGTAGAGATAAGTTAAGCACTAGAGTACATTGCATATTTATAGTGATTACTGTACCATGTCACTCTAATAAGCCTTGACTGTTTAGGTATACTACCAATTGGATAATAATATTGCACAATAATAATTGGACACCCTTTTATGGGCCTTTGAGTAGCTGATAAATATTAGCTGGATGGTGGCAGGTGATATTACTGTATAGTCTGGGTAATAGGGTCCACAGCTAGAGAACCTGTGCAAGCATTTGCCAGGAGTGTCTGTGTGGTTATATAAACTCTTATTTCAAAGTGTGTGTGTGTCAGCTACTTGGGCAGGGACATGAAGCACTGGTTGGATAGAGAGGGTGATGGAGGTTTTAGCTTGCCCAGCTAGGCTGAGATCTGGACCCTATAGCTATGCCAGTGGGGAGTCTTATTGGGGACCTGGAGAGAAAGGGAATGATCTGCCCTAGACTGACTGTGATCTCTGTGTGCTCTTAAGGGAAATTGCACTTTACTGTGTTTATTTGTTATCCTTTCCTTCATATATGAGATGCCCTCTATGGTTTTAGTGGTGAGGATTGAGGCTCCTTGATTGTTGGGCCAGGGCACGGGCATCACATATTAATTGTTTAGCAGTGGTGGGATATCCACATCACATATTAATTGGTTGGCAAATACTAATTGGCTTGTAGTGGTGTGGATAGAGTGAATTCCTGTAGCTTGTGTACAGTGAGCTTTGAAGGTTTTTTTACTCTAAAACAGCATGCAGTGAATGCTCATTGTTCAGATCACAATTGTTTTATTTCTTTTGTTAGCTTAGTTAGTCAGGGTGAGCAGGGTGCATGTCAGCAGAGGAGTATGGAAAGCTGACAAGGAGTCAGCTGGCGGAGATGTGTCAGGCTAGGGGACTGGTGCATGGAAACCTGACTAAGGCAGACCTGATGCTTTGGTTACAGCTGCATCAGAAAACAGAAACCAGGTGGACAATCAGACTGGCAGTGGAGATATAATACCCTTGGAGAATGGGCAGCTCAACCTTTATGCAAAGGACTTAAAAATCCATCTGGAGCTAAAGAGACTTGAGTTGGAGGCCAGGCATTTGGAGATAGAAGCCAAGGAAAAGGAGAGGCAGAGGAAGCATGAGAGAGAAATACTGACTCTTCACCAGAGTCATGGAGGTAATGGGGAAGGGAGTAACTGGACCACAGAAGCACAACAGGTCAGTAAATTTCTTCCGCAGTTTAATGAGGGGGATAATTTTGATAGTTTCATTCATATGTTTGAGAGGGTATGCAAACAGTATAGTGTTGTCTACAGGCTCTGGGTATGGTTCCTGACACCCTTACTCCATGGTAAAGGTGTAACTGTATTGTCTAAAATGTCTGACGTTGCATGTTTTGATTATACTGCTGTAAAAAATTGTCTATTAGAGTTTTTTAAGCTAACACCAGAAACGTATAGGAAAATATTTTGTGAGCATAGATGCAAGGCAGATAAAAGAGTGTCTGAATATGTTGCTGAACTGAACACTTATTTCCATAGCTGGGTGAGTGGATGTCAGGTCACCACCTTTGAAGGGCTGGCAGACCTTTTGGTGAGGGAACAAGCCCTAAGCACTTTGACTGAGGATATGAGGATCTGGTTAGCTGATAGACAATGTGCTGCTTCAGATGAGTTGGGGAGGAAGGGAGACCTATACTTAGCAAGCAGGGCAGCCCTGCACAGGAAGGGGACCCCCAGTACTGCTTATGGGTCTAAAGGAACCCATGGTGGGCAGCACAGACTTCCCCAACATAATCTGCCAGTAGCAGGGGAAGCCACTAGTCCAGGTACATGTCCAGGAGCTAGGGTTAAATGTTTTGAATGCAACCAGTGGGGCCATGGGGCATGCAGGTGTCCACAGAGGCAAGGTGGGGAACAAAAGGTGAGGGAGCCAGTAAGTGGGAAAGATGAAATGCCAATAGTAGGTTGTCTTGAGACAACAGGGGTACTAAACTACCATCCTGCAGATGTCCTGATAGGGAAGGATTGGGATGAGGCAGTACCATGTGCTTATTCAGTTACATGCGGTTAGGCTTAGAGACAACATGTGGGTCTGGTAGCCTGGGGGAGACCCAGACAGACTGCAAGCTTGCAGCCAAGACTGGTGAGGTGGTTACTTCAGGGAGGGAGAAACTCTGTAGCAGTGAAACTGAAGGTGACTCACAGCTGCTTGTGGGTACTGATGTTCCCTTGGACAGAGTGGCTACATTGGTAGAGGTGAGTAGTAGTACCCAGGCTAACAGTGAGGCACCACTGTCATAGGATGCCAGACTTCCTGTGGAATGGAGCTAGGAAGGGTTACAAGGACAGAGTTGGGACAGGCTCAGCTCTCAGACCCTACATTGCAAGGCCTGAGGCAGGTAGCTAGGGAGGCACCTGATTCTCAAGGAAGGGGGAAATCTGTATACTGGGACAAAGGGTTACTATACAGAGAGTGGACCCCTGAGAGAGGGCTAGAAGGTGATTGAGTACAGCAGTTGGTAGTGCTAGAGCCTACCATCTGGTGCTTCTAGCCATAGCCCATGATATTTCCTTTGCAGGTCATGTGGGCATAAAACATACAAAGAGGCGTATTATGCAGCATTCCTATTGGCCTGGAATTTCCAGAGATGTAACAGGGTACTGCAGGACCTGTGAGCAGTGCCAAAAGGTAGGCAAGGTGAGAACTCCTTTGATGCCTTTTCCTGTGATTGAGGAGCCATTTCAGAGGGTAGCTATTGATATTGTGGGTCCTCTGAGTACCCCAAGTTCCACAGGGAAAAAAGTATACCCTATTGGTAGTGGATTATGCTACACGATACCCTGAGGCAGTGGCTTTATCCTCCATTGAGGCAGAGAAGGTGGCAAATGATTTGTTAGAGATTTTCAGCAGAGTAGGTTTCTCAAAAGAAATACTGACTGACAGAGGTGCCAATTTCATGTCAGACCAGCTGGCTTGTCTGTGGAAGTCCTGTGGGGTGAAGCACATGAAGACCACCCCCTACCATCCCCAGACTAATGGCCTTGTTGGGAGGTTAAACTCTACAATTAAGTCCATGCTCTGGGCATTTGCAGATCAGTTTAAGAGGGAGTGGGACGTATATTTACCCCATCTGTTGTTTGCTTTCAGAGAGGTTCCCCAGGAATCCACAGGTTTTTCACCCTTTGAGTTGCTGTATGGGCATAGCATAAGGGAACCTCTAGATTTAATTTGAGATGAGTGGGAAGTTGAGTGCGAGTCTCACAAGGAGTCTGTTGTGACATTGGTCCTAAACCTCAGGTCAAGACTTAGGGAACTCATGGGCTTAGCCCAGGAGAACCTGGCAGAAGCCCAACAACAGAAAAAGGTGTGGTATGACAAGAATGCTCGAGCTAGAGAGTATGCTGTGGGGCAGCAGGTAATGGTTCTCATTCCTGTCAGACACAACAAGTTGCAAGCAGCTTGAGAGGGACCCTACAAGGTGGTAGGAAAGGTAAGTGATGTTAACTACATGGTGGAACTACTAGGCAGAAGGCAGGGGCACAAATTGTACCATGTTAACATGATGAAACCTTACCACGATAAGAAGGCCCTTGTGCTGAGATTTTGCAGTGGATTGCAGGAGGACTCTGAAGGAGATCTGGGGACTTATCTCCTCAGTGAGGCTTGGACTGACACCTCAGTGGAAGGGGTAGCAATTTCCCAGCAGCTATCTCCTACCCAGGTTCAAGAAATCCGAGCAGTGTTGCAGGAATTTGGGGACATGTTCACTGGGAAACCAGGGTGCACCCACCTGGGGCCGCACCAGGTGGATACAGGACCCCAAAGGCCTATTAGGCAGGCCCCTTATAGAGTGCCTGAGAGAGAGTCAAACAGACTCTGAGGGAGGAGGTACAGGAGATGTTGGAACTAGGGGTGATTCAAGAATCCAGCAGTCCCTGGGCCTCCCCAGTGGTTCTGGTGCCAAAGAAAGATGGCAGCACCAGGTTCTGTGTGGACTACAGGAAATTAAATAGTCACACAAAGTCAGATGCTTGGATCTACTTCATGATGTCAAAAGCCGACAATATCGAAGGTGATATTGTTGGCACCACAACATCAAAAGTGCAGAACATCGTGCAGGCAAACGGAAATCTCCATAGGGGGAGATTTCCATTTACCTCAATGTAGTGCAGTCTAGGAGTTGGAATATTTAAGTAGGGGGGGTGGGGGGTGCAGGGGGGCTTTCCCCCTGCCTACGCTAGTTCATTTTTATTTTTGTTTGTTTTTTTTTTAAACATTATTTGATGTTTTACTACATCGATCACTAGAGGTCGACCTTTAGTGATTCGATGTAGTAAGATTTCGATAACATGATATAGACGCAGATGCTTACCCCATGCCTAGGACAGATGAGGCCCTAAAGCAGCTGGGTGGGGCTAAGTATCTTACAACCATTGCGCTTACGAAGGGTTACTGGCAGATGCCCTTGACTCCCAGTGCTAGAGAGAAGTCAGCCTTTGTGACTCCTTTTGGCTGGTATGAGTTCACAAAGATGCCCTTTGGGATGAAGAATGCCCCAACAACTTTCCAGAGGCTTGTAGATCGTATCCTAGCAAGAACAGGAGGGTTTGCCATTGCTTACCTAGATGATATTGCCATCTACAGCCATTCCTGGCCAGAGCGCCTTCAGCATGTCAGGGCGGTGTTGGGCAGATTACAAAGGGCAGGGTTGACCATTAAGCTGATCAAATGTCAGGTGGGTATGGCAAAGGTCTCCTACCTTGGACATAGAGTTTGGTGTGGTAAGATAAGGCCAGAACCTGCCAAAGTGGAAGCCATTCAGGCATGGCATGCACCTGTTACCAAAAAGCAGGTGAGGGCATTTTTAGGGACAGCAGGGTACTGCAGAAAGTTCATCCCCAGTTATATTACCATAATTGCTCCCCTCACAGACCTGACAAAGAAGAACACACCAGATAAGGTACTGTGGACCCCAGCATGTAAACAGGCATTCAGGCAGCTTAAAGAAGCTTTGGGAGGACCCCCTGTGTTAGCCAGTCCAGATTACAGCAAATAATTTGTTATGCAGGTGGTTGCTTCAAACCATGGGGTGGGGGCTGTACTTAGCCAAATTTCTTCAGAGGGAGAAGAACACCCAGTGGTTCAGGGAGGAATGCTATGCAGCTGTAAAAAATAAATGTCTAGCCATAGTGTGGGCACTGCAGAAATTTTAGCCTTATCTGTATGGAAGGAAATTCACTGTTATGACAGATCACAAACTCCTAACATGGTTACTCACAGCCAGACAGCAAAATGCCAAGTTGCTAAGATGGAGCCTAGGGTTGCAAGCATATATGTCAGTGCAGCACTGCAGTGGGAATAGCAATGCCAATGTAGATGGGCTCTCAAGACAGGGAATGGGAGAAGGTATACTCAGATAGACCTAACCCTCTCAAGCAGCGTTTCTCAAGGGTCACTTGAAAACTAGTTTGAGTTCTTCCGGGGGGGGGGGGTGAAAGCTGCCAGCCTAGCCAGATAGAATTTTATGGATAATTCTGTCATTTGTAAATATTAATGTAAGACACAGGCTTGTTGTCTTAAATGGAAAAAACTGCTGGTAGATGTGGAACTGGAAAAAATGAAACAACAGTGCTCTCTGCTGACCACGTAAAACATGTTGTGACCTTTTGATCTAAAGTCGGCTCCGGCCTGTCTAGATGAAGACATACTTTCTATTGTTTTAACCAAGAGTTAAATTGCTAGATTTAAACATGCAAATGTATTTTTATTGCTCTGCTTCCTGACCAGCTGCAAGATAACACAAGGAGATGTTAAGAATGTAAATGTAGTTTCTGCTAGCCTGGGAACTCAGGGAAGTGCGAAGAATGATGTAATGGGAACCAGGAATGTGATTATAAAAACAGAGAGAATTAAGCATTTTTGTCTTGACCATCCAACTCACAGCACTGTTTTGCTCTTATGTAAGCTATATTCGACTTATATTTTCTTTTAGAAATAGCTAGGAACTAGAAAGATTAGACTAAGTGTTTTTCTGTGATGTCAGAACTGTCCCACTGAATTATTTTAAGTATTTCTCTGTGATCTCTGAACTCGTGACTAGCACTGTGTAGTAATACGTATTGTCTTGTGTTTTTATTATTTATTATTAAATATTTTAAAACCTTTCAACTGTGGCTGTTTTGTGTAGAGATAAGTTAATCTCTAGAGTGCATTGCATATTTATAGTGATTACTGTACCAAGTCACTCTAATAAGCCTTGACTGTTTAGTTATACTACCAATTGGATAATAATATTGCACAGTAATAATTGGATACCATATAGTCTGGGTAATAGGGGCACAGCTGGAGAACCTGTGCCAGCCTTTCCCAGGAGTGTGTGTGGTTGTATAAACTCTTATCTCAAAGTGTGTGTGTGTCAGCTGCTTGGGCAGGGACACGAATAACTGGTTGGACAGAGAAGGTGCTGGAGGTTTTAGCTTGCCCAGCTAGGCTGTGATCTGGACCCTATAACTGTGCCAGTGGGGAGTCTTATTGGGCACCTGGAGAGCAAGGGAGCTAACAGCCCCAGACTGACTGTGATCTCTGTGTGCTCTTAAGGGAAATTGCACTTTACTGTGTGTATTTGTTATCTTTTTCTTCATATATGAGATGCCCTCTCTGGTGTTAGTGGTGAGGATTGAGGCTGCTTGATTGCTGGGCCAGGGCACAGGCGTCACACTGTCCATATAGGACAAATGTTTAAGGCCAAGGATCCTCTTTGTGAGGTACTTTTGTGGCTTCTCCAGTTGTTGCAGGTGTCTAGTGAGGTACATGCCAAAAGGGACATTGTACTCAATGAATGACCTAATGAGGGAAGAGTACAGGGAGACAATGACCTCTTTCCTCCTGGTTGCATAACCCTTAGTAATGAGATGTGCCACATAGAAGGACTTTCTGACCACAGTGGCAATGTGGTGATCAAAAGAGAGGTTGCTGTCAACCTGTGTTCCCAAATCTCTTATAATGTCTTCTGTGTTCAGTGGACTACCATCAATGAGGTAATTCATGGCAACCGGGTTTTCCCAAAGGGGATGACGACATATTTTAGGCATTGAGCTTAAGGCCATGGTTCTGACACCAGTCATTGGTCACAGTGAGGCCATTCCGTAGGATGTCCACATCACTTGGGGGAGTTAATAATACCTCCCAACTTGCAATCATCTGTGAACTTTGTCAGGCAGAGTCCCTTCGTGTTGGCCTGGACTTCAGAGAAGTAGATACCAAACAGGAGAGGACCCAGGACTGAACCCTGTTGGACTCTACTTGTTACTAATTGGCAGTCTGACGTGGAGGGGAGTCTTCCACAACAAATGGCTGACTAATCTTAGGGAACTTCAGGGATCAGTGTTGGGGCTGTTTCTATTTGGCATCTACGTCTGTGCCTTCAGAGTTAATATCAAGGGCCTCTGGCTGACCAGATTTGCAGGTGATTGTAAATTGGATGCAGTCATTGAATAGCCACAAGGCACAAATATTCCCTGTCAAGGCCTGGCACAGACAAATAACTGATGCTAGAGTCACTGTCTAAAACTCAGTGCCAAAAGGTACATCATAGTAGCTTTCAGAAAGATGGCCACCCCGAGCAAACTACAACATTTACAATACACCCCTAAGAGTAGTATCTGTAGTTAGGGATTTGAGAATGTCTGTAGACAGTGATCATTCTGTTGTACTCTTCTCTCATTAAATCAATCACTGAGTACAATGCTCCCTCCGGTGTGAACCTCACCAAGCATATACAACAAGTGGAGCATCCTCAGTGATTCCTCATGAAAAAAACACAAGGTCTTGTCTTCATATTAGGTCTCCCACAGACTGCTAAAAGGCAGCCTATGCCTGACCTTCAAATCCTTCTCTGATCCAGCCCTAATGGACCTGTTGCATATCTGTAAAACAAATAGCATCAGGAACACCCACTATATGGATCTCAACATTGCCTGCAACCTAAGTAGGACATGCTGGAGAGACAGGTATGTATTTCAGAGGCACAATAGAGAGAGACGAGACTTGTAAATGCTTGGCCATCCATGCCCAAGTATATATAGTCCCCAAAAAACCATTGAGAAGCAATACATATAAAATTTAATGGGAAGCTTGATCAGGCTTAAAAAGACCCCTTGGATCAATAACCTAGTATTCTATTATGATATTATGATACTGTGATACTATGAGTTGTATTTTGCCCATTCTACCATGATACTGTGATATTCTGATTCTATGGGTTGTGTTTTGCTCGAGACACAGCAACTGGAGAGCTTCCAAAAACTCCTGATACCTCACTCTAACTGCTGATTGGCAGCTCTAAGAGGAAAAATCATTTGTCAGCATAGGCACTGGAAGCTGTTGAAGACTGTGGGGGGGGGCAGAGGGTACAAGGGGCACTTAGTGATCTAAAAAGGGCAATTTTTTTTTTTAAACTATTAACTGCCAGACCTTGATGCTTTGCCAGAGATGGCCTGCAGCTGTCACCCCTGGGCATCTGGATACTGGCCAAGGCTCTTGCCACCCCTATAGTACCTTTTTAGGTTGTGATCCAAAGACCAAATTACCACCATAACAGCTGCAAACAAATGCAATCTGAGGGTCATGCTGCGCAATGTTAGAAGTCTAAATCTCAAAATGCACTTGCTCAAGGCACTCCTTAAAATGGAGAACATAGACATTTTTGCCGTAACAGAGACCTGGCTCAAGGCAGCAGAAAGCACCCCTGCACAAACATGCTAGAACTCATTCCACAGCTATTGGCCCCAGAACTTGGATTCAAGCTCCAAAGGCGGTGGTGTTTCCATATTCATAAAGGATGCGCACACCTCCAGACTGGTAGCCCAACATAATGCATCTGAGATACTTCAGGTGCAACTAACATTGGGTAAGACAGCAATTCAGGTCATAGCCTGCTATAGGTCTCCAACCATGTCCCAAGACTCACACTCTACGTTCCTAAGCACCCTGGAGAATGTTAGGGTCCAACCTAACACTCTCGTACTGGGTGATTTCAACTACCCCTCCATTCATAGGTTCATAGGTTGGTACTAGGCTATCGACCCTAGGGCCTATGCAAGCCTAGCCATAACAATTCCCAATTCCCTGGATATTAATTCCCACAATATTTACTTCTCTGGGCCCCTGTCTAGCAGGGCGAATGACATGATCCCCGGGGTGAATTTCCTATCTCCCATCCAATCATCAAGGTTCCTTTTGAAGAGGGCCAATGAGACGCTCTGCTTGACATGTATGGGCAGTCTATTCCAGAGTATGGGGAGTCTCTGGGTCAGGAACCTATCCCTCCAGCATGTTTTGTTCATTGTGATGACAATGTTTAGATCCCTGGAGTGTGTGGCTCTGAGGGATTGGGATTTCTTTAAGTGGAGCATGTCCAACAGCTCAAGGTTTGACATGGCCTTGTATGTTAAGCAGAGATCACCTCTGAGTAGACGATATGCCACAGAGTATAGTTGGAGTTTTTTTAGAAGGTCAGCATATGGCATCTGCTTTAGACCTGTGATTCTTTTAGTGAGGTATTTCTGTGGCCTTTCCAGCTGTTGCAGATGTCTTGTGAGGTACATACCAAAGGGGCATTATACTCTATAATGGGTCTAATGAGGGATGAGTACAGTGGGACAATGGCCTCCTTTTTTCTGGATGGAAAGCCCTTAGTGATGAGGTGTGCCACATAGAAGGATTTCCTGACTGTTGTGGCGATGTGGTTATTGAAAGTAAGACCACTGTCCACCTGTGTCCCTAAGTCTCTCATCACACTTTCGATGTTTAGCATCCTGCCACCTATGTGGTAATTCATGGGTACATATTTTTTTCCAAAGACGATAACTATACATTTCTTGGCATTGAGCTTGAGCCCATGGCTCTGGCACCAGGCATCTGTTTCTGTAAGGCCTTTTTATAGAATATCCACATCATCTGGGGATTCAGTAATGGCTCCCAGTTTGCAGTCATCTACAAACTTTGTTAGCCAGAGTCCCTTAGTGTTGGCCTGTACTTCAGAGAAGTAGATGCCAAACAAGAGTGGTCCCAGGACTGAACCCTGAGGTACTCCACTTGTCACTTGTCTGGAGCTGGATTTGGAGTCGGATACTTTTACAGTCTGTGTTCTGTCAGTAAGTCAGTTGGCAACCCATCGAGTGACGTAGGGATTTATGCCCAGCTTAGTAAGTTTATCTATGATTCCAGAGTGGGGGATGGTGTTGAAGGCCTTGGCGAGGTCTAGATAGGCTGTGTGGACCACCTTTCCCTCATCCAAAGCTCTGGAGACTGTTTCGAAGAAGTCAATCAGATTCAGGAGACAAGATTGGCCCTTCATAAACCCAAACTGGGTGGGGTCCAGTGTTTGAAGGTTGCCAATTTCTTTGTTTATAAATTCCATGATAATGTGTTCCATACCCTTGCATATCAGGCTTGTCAGACTGATGGGACAGTAGTTCCCGGGATCCAAGGCAGATCCTCCCTTGTGGAGCGGGATAACTGTAGCTGTGCTCCACTCAGTGGGCACGAAGCCTGAGGTGAGACTATGATTAAACATGACACTTAGGTGAGGTGCCAGTTCATTTTGTAGTTCATGTAGTACACAGCCTGGGATGTCATCTGGTCCCATAGATGCTGTATTCTTAGCTTTGGAGAGTGCTATTTCTACCTGTGTGGTCATGATTATCGGAATTTGGCAATCTTTTGGTATTGAGATGGGCCCTTTTGGGGGTGAGAAGGGGGTGAAGTTGGCACTAAATCGATCTGCCAGGATATTGGCAATATCCTTGGGATCAGTATATTTAATGCCATTCTGTTGTAGCTCAGAGCAGATCTGAACTTTGCCATTTAGATTCTTGACATAACTATAGAATGCCTTGTGGTTGTCTTTGAAATCTTTGGCAATTTTATTTTCATAACTAGCTTTTGAGGATTTTATGAGGGATCTCAGCTTCTTACTGAGGCTGGTGAGGGAGTTTTTTTGCATCCTGGGATTTTCCTCTTTTCTGCAACAGTTTCTTCCTTCTGTTGTATAGTTTGTTTATAGCAGGGGACAACCAGATTGGCTTCCTTTTCTTGGAGAAGAGCATCTTGGTTCTATTTGGGATGGCACGATTCATGCACAAGTGGATGTGCTTGTACAGTGCCTTAGTGTTGGATTCTGCAGTCGAACTTCCAGATCCCGTCTGCGTGGGTGTTGTAAAGTTTGTCACTTCTGACTTCAGTAGCATGAAGTTGGCTTTGGAGAAGTTTTTTAAGGAGGTTTCCTTACTGGGGGGTGGGGGTGGGATGTGGATGTCAAAGGTGATTTGCTTATGGTCAGACCTGACCAATGAGGGGGTGACCACTGGTGTGGAGCATCTATCTCCCATGTTGGTAATGACCATGTCTAGGATATTGGCTTCCCTGGTGGGACAATGGATTAGTTGATCCAGGGCATTGGAATTAATGAATTCACGAACCATTGGGAAAAGGAGTTGGTACCCGAGTAGTTTTCCCAATTAATGGCAGGGTAGTTGAAATCACCCAGTATTAGGGTGTTTGGTTGTATCTTAATATTTTCCAGTATGTTTAGAAAGGTGTAGTGAGAATCTTGGAGCATGGTGGGGGGTCTGTAGCAAGCTGCAATTTGGATTGCAGTCTTACCTAGTATTAGTTGCACCTTTAGAATTTCAGACACATTGTGTTGGGCAACTAGCCTGGAGGTGTGAATATCCTTGGTGAATATGGACACTCTTCCACCTTTAGTGTTTCGGGCTTGGCTTTGTGGCCGAAAAGTGTGGTAAGAATTGTAGCCTGGTATTGCAGGGGTGCTCTCTGGAGCCTTGAACCAGGTCTCAGTTACTGCACAGATATCAATGTTCTCCATTTTTAGGAGTACCTCGAGAGAGTGTATTTTGAAGTTTAGACTTCTGGCATTGAGTAGCATTACCCTCAGATTTTGCATGCTTGTATCTGTTACAGTGGTGGTGTTATCCTTTGAACCTTGCCTAAAAAAGGCACTATAGGGGTGGCAAGAGCTTTAGCCAGTAACCTGAATCCCAGGGGTGACAGGTGCAGACCATCTCTGGCAAAGCATCGTGGTTTGTCAATCATGTCTTCCCAGGAAGACAAATACTGGATCCCCTTTGAATGACACCAGAAGCTTAGCCAATTGTTGAAGTCAATCATTTTGCCCTTATACTGTGGTATCATTCTGGGTGAAGGCAGGATGCTACTCAGGGCTAGGGTCATACCTGCCTGGGTCACATGATCCAACAGCTCTTCCATGTCTCTTTTCATGTAGTCCAGGGAGGAATGTCTCAAGTCATTCACTCCAGCATGGACAATGACAGAGTCATATTTGTACTTGTTGTGGAGTGACTTGAGTGCATGCATTATGTGGCTGATCCTGGCAGCTGACTGTAATTTTCTCCTTGTTCAGCCTGGTGAGTGGGACATCAGTGTGCCTGACTATAGAGTCACCTATGACTAAAGTGTTGGGTACATTGTCTTGCCTTAGGCGCTGTTGTTGGGTGGCACACTGGTGTTGTGAGCTATGTGTCACTTTGGTTGTGACTGGTGTTTGTTTGCATTTCGGCTTCAAAGGTCCTTGTTGCTTGGGCAGGTTAATGTTTAGGGCCTCCGCATATGTGGGTTTAGTGTTGCTATGTGTGGGTGTTTATGGTGTGGGTTTTGAAGGGCTATGAGTTGCTTGAGGAGTAATGCAGGTGTTAACCTTCTCCTCTTGACTGTCTAGCACAATCTTGGCTGGAGAAAGCTTAGCTTAACTGGGAAAACTACTCATGTCCCAATACACTTGCTCAATGTTTGCTGGAATTCATTAATTCCAGTGCCCTGGACTAGCTTGTTCTTACCCCCACTAGAGGTAGCAACATCCTTGACCTAGTCATTGCTGTACACCAATAGTCAACTCCTCCCTGGTTAGATCCGACCACAAACTAATAACCTTGGAAATCCACACTGCTCCCACCCACTAGCCCCCAGCAAAGGTAACCACAATGAAAAACTTCTCCAAAGCTAACTCTGGGCTTCTAAAAACAGAGGTGGCTAACTTCACGGCACCTATGAAAAAGGAGAATAGTTGCATTACCCCCGAATCATACACCAGTGCAGTGTACAAACACGTACACAAATGCATGGATCTCGCCATACTCAATAGAATCAAGACACTCTCCTCCAAATAAAGGAAGCCAGTCTGATGGTCCCCTGCCATAAACAAACTCTACAACAGAAGGAGGAAACTGATGCAGAATAAGGTGAAGTCTCAAGACTGGAAAAACTCCCTTATCAGCCTCAACAAAAAGATAAGATCCCTCATCAAATCCTCTAAAGCTAGCTATGAAAACAGACTTGCAGCAGATAGTAAAGACAACCACAAGACCTTCTATAGCTATGTAAAGAATCTCCATGGCAATACCCAGATTTGCTCTGAGCTACTGCACAATTGTACCTCCTACAACAGATATTGCCAATATACTGACTGACAGATTAAGTGCCATCTTTACCCCTCTCTCCCCTCACAAAAGACCAGTCACAATACCAGCAGATTGCCAGGCACCTAGTATTACTGCTGCACAGGTTAAAACAGCACTGTCCAAGGCCAGGAATACAGCATCTATGGGAACTGACAATATTCCTGGCTGTGTTCTACATGAACTACAGAGTGAACTGGCACCTCACCTGTGTGCCCTGTTCAATCACAGCCTCATCTCAGGCTTTGTCCCTACCGAATGGTGCACTGCTACAGTCATCCCTCTCCACAAAGGAGGAGTGACTACAGACCCTGGGAACTATCGCCCCCATTAGCCCGATGAGTCTAATATGCAAAGCTATGGAAGACATCATCATGGACCTAATAAACAAGGATATAGGGAATCTCCAAACTCTGTATCCCACACCGTTTAGTTTTGTGAAGGGTAGATCATGCCTGCTCAACTTGGTCAACTTCTTTGAGTCAGTCACCAGAGCTGTGGATGAAGGCAAGGTGGTTCATACAGCCTACTTTGATCTGGCCAAGGCCTTTGATACCATTCCCCACTCAGGAATCATACAAAAACTCACTAAGCTAGGCATCAACCCCTATATCACTTGGGTTCCGAACTGGCTCACAGGTAGAACCCACAATGTGAAAGTTGCTGACTACAAGTCAGACTGCCGACCAGTTATGAGTGGAGTTTGACAGGGTTCAGTCCTGGGTCCTCTCCTATTTGGTGTCTACTTCTCTGAAGTCCAGGCCAGCACGAAGGGACTCTGGCTGACAAAGTTCACAGATGATTGCAAGTTGGGAGCTATTATTAACTCCCCAAGTGATGTTGACATCCTACAGAAAGGCCCCACTGAAACCAACAACTGGTGTCAGAACTATGGCCTTAAGCTCAATGCAAAAAAATGTGTCATCATGCCCTTTGGGGAAAACCCAGTTCCCATGAATTACCACATCGATGGTAGTCCACTGAACACACAAGGCATTATAAGCGATCTGGGAATGCAGGTTGACAGCAACCTCTCTTTTGACCACCACATTGTCACTGTGGTCAGAAAGTCCTTCTATGTGGTACATGTCATTACTAAAGGTTTTACATCCAGGAAGAAAGAGGTCATCGTCTCCTTCTACTCTTCCCTCATTAGGTCAGTCATTGAGTACAATGCCCCATTTAGCATGTACCTCACTAAACACCTGCAACAACTGGAGAGGCCGCAAAAGTACCTCACAAAGAGGATCCTAGGCCTTAAACATTTGTCCTATATGGACAGACTCAAAAAACTCCAACTATTCTCTTTCTCATATCACCTACTTAGAGGCTATCTCTGCTTGACATACAAAGCCATGTCTGACCCAGCTCTATTATAAATGCTAGATCTTAAAGAAATCCCAATCCCTCTGCATCACACACTCCAGAGACTTCAACCTCATTGCCACAATCAACAGACATGCTGTAGGGACAGGTTCATAACCCAGAGACCGTCCATGCTATGGAATAGACTTTCCATACATGTCAAGCAGAGCACCTCAATGGCCCTCTTCAAAAGAAATCTCGATGAGTGGATGGAAAATGCAAACTTCACCCCAGGGATCACTCCAGTGGTTTTACTTGACAGAGGCACAATGCCAGGGTAATCCTATGGGCTAGGCTTGTAAAGGCTTCAGGGCCATTACACACCTATGAACCTATGAACATAGGTTTACTTGGAGGAAATTTTAAGCTTAGCCAATTCCCTTTTGGTGCTTGAATTAAGATTTTTCTGATTGGTCTTACCTATCCCATGGCTGATAATTGTATATTAGCCCTAGTGAGAATAACTGTGATCATACCATAGATAATTTGAGGGGACCCTTGTATGGGATGCAGCATTTAGGAGCTGCCTCTATCCATTAATGGCATGAGGGGCAATCAGTACATTTTCTATTACCCATCCTTAGATCCAAGTTACATTTGAATATGGACAGATGAGCTTTGTTTTATTTGTATGGATAGTCTGTTCTGGAACAGTAGTAGCATCTGTGATATATATCCATCTCTCCACAACATTCAGTTTAGATACCTGGAATGATTATTTATGATGCCATTTGACTTGTTGATGTTCAGTAGGTCCATCTGTATTAGGTCAGATGATGTCTTGTATGCCAGACATGTCACCTCTAAGCACTCTGCAGGATACTGAGTATAGTAATAAATCTTTGAGGTGGTCCATGCAAGGCCTATTGTTTAGGACTTGTATCCTTTTAGTAAGGTATCTCTGAAGGTATTCCAATTATTGCATGGGGCTGGACAGATACATGCCAAAGTGGGCATTATACAAAATGATTGACCTAATGTGAGCTTTGTAAAGGGGGACAACAACATCCCTAGATCTAGTCATAATCAATTTGTTTATAAGCTGTGCAATATAGAAAGGCTTCCTTATGACTCTGGGCACATGCTGGTCAAAAGTTAGCTCACTGTACACAGAAGTTCCCAAATGCCAAAGAAATGGGTCAGTTCTCAGAGGGCATTGTCATGATTTTGACACCAGTTATTATTTGGGACACACCTTCCTGCATGATGGTTAAGTTATTTGGGAATTCAGTAACTGCTCCTAGCTTGCAGTCTTCCCAAACTTAGCCATCTACTTAAATAAACAAATGGGGCACCAGCTACTTAAACAAACACAGCGCCAGCTACTTAAATAAACAAATGGGGCACCAGCTACTTAAATAAACAAACGGAACACCAGCTACTTAAATAAACAAATGGGGCACCAGCTACTTAAATAAACAAACAGAACACCAGCTACTTAAATAAACAAATGGAGCACCAGCTACTTAATAAATAAATGGAGCACCAGCTATTTAATTAAACAAATGGAGCACCAGCTACTTTAAATGGAGCACCAGCTACTTAAATAAATGGAGCACCAGCTACTTAAATATACAAATGGACCACCAGCTACTTAAATAAATAAATGGAGCAGTAGCTACTTAAATAAACAAATGGAGCACCAGCTACTTAAATAAATGGAATACCAGCTACTTAAATAAACAGACCACCAGCTACTTAAATAAACAAACAGAGCACCAGCTGCTTAAATAATTAAACGGAGCACCAGCTACTTAAATAAACAGAGCACCAGCTACTTAAATGGGGCACCAGCTACTTAAATAAAGAAAAGGAGCCCCAGCTACTTAAACAAATGGAGCACCAGCTACTTAAATAAATAAATGGAGCACCAGCTACTTAAATAAACAAACAGAGCACCAGCTACTTAAATAAATAGAGCAATCAGAAATACCAACCATTTCTGCTAATGAAGTCCCAGTAAAGAAAACCAAAGAATTAATCCAACAAGATAGAGGGGCTCCAAAATGGCCAGTTTCAATAAAAAACTTTGATTGTCAACACCGCAAACTTGCTGGATGCTACCTAAATAAATGGAGCACCAGCTACTTAAATAAATATACGGAGCACCAGCTACTTAAATAAATGGAGCACCGGCTACTTTAATAAATAAACGGAGCACCAGCTACTTAAATAAATAATTAGAGCACCAACTACTTAAATAAAAGGAGCACCAGCTACTTAATTAAATGGAGCACCAGCTACTTAAATAAATAAATGGAGCAACATCTACTTAAATAAATAAACAGAGCACCAGCTACTTAAATAAAAGGAGCACCAGCTACTTAATTAAATGGAGCGCCAGCTACTGTTTTACATAAATGGAGCACACCAGCTACTGAATAAATTATAAGTGGAGCACACCAGCTACTTGAATAAATAAAATGGAGCACAAGCCTTGGGGAATCATATAAATAAACCTCTCCTTACCGTGGATGATCTGCCAGCAGGCTAGATGTAATCAAGTAGTTTTTTTCTACACACTTTTGTGTTTAAATAGAGTGCGATGCATGCATGAGTCCTTACAGGTCTTGCAGCTGTAAAAGTGTGTGTGGGGGGTGCTCCATTTCCCTCACCCTATGGCCGTCAGAGTGGAAAATCTTCAGAATTTTCTTGCCAACTAAATCAGAATTAGCATACTTATCCCAATCTAACTAAAAAGAATAGCCTAACACATCACTAGAGGGGTTTTGGGTTGGTGAAGTTATTGCAGCAGTGACAAATTTAAACATCTACTATCATAGGTAAGTGTAACTTGCACAACTGTACTACAGTCTTCATTCTCACTCCTACAGTAGCCTATGGGTAGAATACAATAGCTTATTCAACCTGAGAACAGGAATAATATGGATTCAGGAAAACCTGGAGAATGGTCCCAGTAATATCAGTCCTGGATTTAAACAAAGATTCCAGTATGCAAGTACTTGTAGAGGTATATACAGAGAACCACATACCTGTTCTTGAAAGCTTCTAGAATCTACCCTTTTCTAACATGCCATCAAAGAAAGCAAAACCCATGGAGAATGTGCCTTAATACTGCCTGGAAGTGGTGCATAATGATAGATAACTAAAAAGCAAAGGTCAGGAACAACAAAGTGGGAGCCACCACTGATCCCAGGAACTATCGCCCTATTAGCCTGACGAGCCTAGTCTGTAAGGCCATGGAATGTATCATCATGGAACTCATAAACAAAGACATTGGTAACCTCCATACTCTGGACCCCACCCAGTTCAGGTTTGTGAAAGGCAGATCATGCCTCCTGAACCTGATACTTCTTTGAAGCAGTCACCAAAGATGTAGATGAGGGTAAGGTGGTTTACACAGCCTATCTTGACCTCACCAAGGCTTTTGACACCATCCCCATTCTGGAATTATAGATGAACTCACGAAATTGGGTATAAATCCTTGCATCACAAGATGGGTAGCCAACTGGCACACTGACAGAACTCACACTGTAAAAGTTGCAGACTCCAAATCTGACTTCAAACCAGTGAAAAGTGGAGTACCACAAGGTTCAGTCCTGGGACCTCTCCTGTTTGGTACCTACTTCTCTGAAGTATAGGCTAACATAGAAGGCCTTTGGCTAGTGAAGTTTGCAGATGACTGCAAACTAGAAGCCATAGTCGAGTCCCTAAATGATGTGGACATCCTACAGAAGGGCCTCACTGAGACAGATGCCTGGTGTCAGAGCCACGGCCTCAAGCTCAATGCCAAAAAGTGCATTGTCTTCCCCTTTGCTAAAAACTCTGTACCCATGAACTACTGCATAGGCGGCAGTCTACTTAATGCTGAATGTGTAATAAGAGATCTTGGGACCCAGGTGGACAGCAGTCTCGCCTTTGATAATCACATTGCCACAGTAGTCAGAAAATCCTTCTATGTGGCACACCTCATCACAAAAGGGTTCTCATCCAGGAAAAAAAGAGGTCATTGTTCCCCTCTACTCGACGCGCATTAGACCTATTATAGAGTAAAATGCCCCTTTTGGAATGTACCTTACAAGACATCTGCAGCAGTTGGAAAGGCCACAGAAGTACATCACAAAGAGGATTACTGGCCTCAAACATATGCCCTACACTGACCGTCTCAAAAAACTCCAGCTTTACTCCATAGCATATCACCTACTCCAAGGTGATCACTGCCTATCATATAAAGCTATGTCAAACCCAGAGCTGTTGGACATGCTGCACCTAAAGAAATCCCAATCCCTCCGAGCTACATGCTCTAGGGACCTAAACCTTGTCACCACAATAAACAGGACATGCTGGAGGGATAGATTCCTGTCCCAGAGACTTCCCATACTCTGGAACAAGCTACCCATCTATGTCAAGCAAAGTTCCTCATTAGCACTCTTTAAGAAAAATCTTGATGAGTGGATGGGAAATAGGAAATACACCCCGGGGATCACTTTTGTGGCTCTGCTCAACAGAGGCACAGGAAAATAACTTTCTTGGGTGGCGTAAGCCAGGGAACCTTGTTGGCTAGGCTTACTTAGGCCCTTGGGCCAATAGCCTAGTACCTACCTATGAACCTATGAACAGCATGTACGATGTCTATCTGACACTGATTGTGTTTTTTTAGTCCCAGCATAAGAAATACTTAGCTGATAGGCTATTCTAAAAGATTTGGTTTGGCAGCATAGTGCCTGAAATCCCTACACATTCAGAGTGGGAGAAAATCTTGCTTTATGGTTCTATAAGTTAAAAATAGAACACTGAGAGATTGATGGCCTGATTCAAAGAATTTCTGAAATTACCATGGGCACTAATGAGAGATATATTCGACTGATACCCTATCCCTAAAGCAGAGTAAATAGGGTCTACTCACCAAAATAAACTGTGACTCAGACATCAATCTTGCAGATTACAAAATAAAGAAAAGAACAATTTATATCTATATCTACATCTATATTGATTCTATATATCATGTCTATATATTTCTATCTGTCTGTATATATCTATCTATATATATATATATATATATATATATATATATATATATATATATATGTGTGTGTATACACACACATACACACAGACACAGACAGATAGACACACACACACACACACACACACACACACACACACACACACACACACACACACACACACACACACACACACACACACACACACTAATTTTCATCAAATGACTGAAATATGGACAGTCACAATGTCAGCTGGAAAACTTCAACATCACAAATGTCGACGCACTACTACAGTTGCACTGCCTCCGAAACTCTGCTCATCTTATATAGTAACTCCAAGATCCCACAATATTGGAGAAAGACCATATTACCCTAACATAAATGTTATGCCATCTTGCGCACCTTTTGATCATCTGTTTATTTGACCAAATTTTATCAATTAAATAGATGTTGATCAGCTATAGAGCTATAGAAAGGAATTACCTGTTTGCAAGTAGATCTCAGGTTAAACGCTCCAGTCAGAAACAGTTTTACTAAGAAAACATTAAGAAAGGAAAAAATGTACCTTACAAGGAAGTACTGAGGCTAGTAAATCACATAAATATTTTACTTAGCACCAGTGGTACAAGCCCAGATCCGGCCCTGGTTATTAGATAGGTACCAACTGAAAACGTCTTCCAAAAGACCACCTAAGATTTTCTAGTGGCAGGATTTATTGCATCCTTTAGTACCTGCTACATGTCCTACAAAATGGTACCTAAAAATGTCAGAATCCAGGCAGAATATTTAAAATGTAATAGACTTGGGTGAGTTGAACTCCCCCTGCCATTTGTGCGTAGATCCTGGTCATGAAGAACTTGTGGTTAATTACTATTGACTACTTTCATAAATTACCCTCAATATCAGTAGAAAACATTTCTTCATAGTTTGTGGAGTGCACAATGAAAAATCCTTTGAAAAGGAATAAAAAAAGAAAATGTATGTATTGTCTGTTTTAAAAGGAGGATAACAAATATGTTTGCGGTGTTGCACAGAACTGGATCAAAAATCGGAAGACCTTCTCATGTTGAATGTATTCTTGAGGGTCTGTCCTGGTTCCAATCAGTTTGTCTGCCACTAAAATTTCCTCTGACAGAAAGAAAGTGCTTGGAAGGTTAAAAAATGCTGAAGAGCTAATTCCCAAGGGATTTTAACTAGCATGAATAGGGGGTCTGGCCTTTGTACCCTAGGTTACTTATGTACCATATCACTGTGGTATTGTACAGTGGTATAAAAACTTTGTGCTGTAGTATGTCTGAAAGATATATAGGCCTTATGCTTTTACCCTCATAGGAAGTGACTTCCAAAGAAGCTGTGAAATGCCTTGAGACTCAGACGTATTCGGAGGCAGAGGGCCTTCTTTGTGGAGTTTGCTTGTCCTCCCTGCAGTCAAGTGAGTTTTAAAGACATGCAGTTAAGTGTGTGCATGTACACGTGTGTGCCTTCTGTGAAGGTTGGGTGCCAGGTTGGCAACTTGACACCATAAAAACTTCCCTGCCAATCAAATCAATCTGCGGACCGGTGATCTGCTGTGGTGATCCATAACCGGGAAAAGCCGAAAGACATTGCTAGAGGGAAACAAGGGGGTGTTTGTGTTAGCCTATATAATAGATACATCCCCACCACTGCAGTTCCATGTATGAAGTCAAAAAGGTACTCCAACAAGATTAGTAGTTTGACTCAGACACAGATGTTTGGAGATCTCATAGATCCTGTAGAACCATAAAGCTTTTCTAGGGAATAAAAGTGACAAGTTGTAAAGGGGTAATATGTAGAATATTGTATCTTCTCTAAACATTGATAGGGAGGAAGATTTTAATTATAGGTTCATAGGTTCATAGGTTGATACTAGGCTATCTGCCCTAGGGTATTTATAAGCCTAGCCAGAGTATGTTTGGCTTTCACCACCCTTTTAGATTAGTTGATTGTGCCTCTGTATAGTAGGTCAGAGAAGGTAGCCCTTTTAAGGTTTGTTTACTGTACCTCTGTCAAGCAGCGGCATAGAAGAGATCCCAGGGGTAAACCTATGATCCCCCATCCATTTGTCAAGATTTCTCTTGAAAAGGGTCAGTGAGGTGCTCTGCCTGACATGGATTGGGATTTTGTTCCAGAGTGAGGGGAGCCTCTGGGATATGAATCTGTCCCTCCAGCATGTCCTATTTATTTCTGTGCTGAGGTTCAGGTCCCTGGAGCGTGTAGTTCTAAGGGATTTAGATTTCCTGAGGTGAAGCAAGTCCATTAATTCTGGGTTGGACATGGCTTTATACGTCAGACACAGATCGCCTCTGAATAGGCGGTACACAACTGAGTAGAGCTGGAGTTTCTTTAGCCGTACTGCATAGGGCATCTGTATAAGCCCCATGATCCTCTTGGTGAGATACTTTTGGGGTCTTTCCAGTTGCTGAAGGTGTCGGGTAAGGTACATCCCAAACGGGGCATTGTACTCAATTATGGGCCTGATAAGTGATGAGTAGAGGGGCACAATGACCTCTCTTGATCTAGATGTGAACCTTTTCATGATAAGGTGGGCTATATAGAAGGTCTTTCTAACCACTTTGGCAACGTGATTGTCAAAGGACAGATTGCTATCTACTTGGGTTCCCAAGTCCCTAATTACTTCTTCCGTACTTAATGGATTACCACCTATGTGGTAAATTGTGGGCACTTTGTTTTTTCCAAAGGGGATGACTATGCACTTTTTGGCATTCACCTTTAGGCCATGGCTCTGGCACCAGTTATCCGTCTCTGTGAGACCCTTTTGGAGGATGCTTGTGTCAGTTGGAGAGTCGATTATAGCACCCAGTTTGCAGTCATCTGCGAACTTAGTTAGCCATAGTCCACCCATGTTAGCATGTACCTCGGAGAAATATATACCGAACAAGAGAGGTCCCAGGACTGAGCCTTGTGGGACACCACTTGTAACTGGTTTACAGTCTGACATGGCACCTGCTATTCTGACCATGTGGGTTCTATCCCTGAGCCAGTTTGCAACACATCTTGTGACATAGGGGTTGATATTTAAGCTGGTGAGCTTATTTATGATGCCGGAGTGGGGTATTGTGTCAAAGGCCTTTGCGAGGTCCAGACAGGCTGTGTGGACTACCTTCCCTTCATCTATGGCTTTGTTAACTGTTTCAAAGAAGTCAACCAGGTTCAAGAGCAATATCTGCCCTTAACGAAGTCGAATTGGGTAGGATCCAGTGTCTGGAGGTTCCCAATGTCTTTGTTTATGATTTCCATGATGATACATTCCATAGCTTTGCAGACCAGGCTAGTCAGGCTTATAGAGCGATAGTTTCCGGGGTCTGCTGTGGCACCACCTTTGTGGAGTGGAGTGGAGTGGGACCACTGTTGCTGTTAGCCATTCCTTGGGAACATATCCTGTAGTAAGACTGAGATTGAACAGTGACTTTATATGAGGGCTTAGTTCTTCTTGGAGCTCGTGTAAGATGCAGACTGGGACACCGTCTGGTCCCATTGATGCTGTGTTTTTTGCTTTGGGGAGGGCAGCTCTCACCTGTGCATCTGTGATCTCAGGAAGGCTACACTCTGTTGGGATAGACATTTGCTTTTTTTGGGGGGAAGGGGGGGGTTTGCACTGAACCTTTCTGCCAGGATGTTGGCAATGTCTGTGGGTTCAGTGAATTTTTTGTCATTTTGCACTAACTCAGAGCATATCAGGGAGTTGCCTCCCAGGTTTATGACATAACTAAAAAAGGCCTTGTGATTATCTTTAGTGTCTTGTGCAATTTTTCTTTCAAAGCTGGCCTTAGAAGATTTTATGAGGGATCGTAGTTTTTTGCTAGTACTGATCAGTGACGCCTTCCCTTTATGGGATTTTGCTCTGTCATGTAGTAGCTTTCTCCTTCTGTTGTATAGCTTATTTATGGCCGGGGTCCACCAGACAGGTCTCCTGCCTTTGGAGGAGTGAGTCTTGGTTTTATTTGGGATAGCATGCTCCATGCATTCCTGTAGGTGTTCATAGAATGCTTTTGTAAAGGATTCTGCATTTCGGGCCGTATTGTCCACTGAAGTTTGCTTTTGAGAAGTTTTTCACCGTGGTTTCCTTGGCTGGGGTGGGGATGGAATATGGATGTCCAGTGAGATTTGTTTATGGTCTGATCTTACCAATGAGGGGTATACCTCTGGTGTGGAACATAGAGACCCCATGTTGGTGATGACCAGATCCAGTATGTTTTCCCCTCTTGTGGGAGTGGTGACTAGTTGTTCCATAGCATCTGAGTTTATAAATTCTAGGAACCATTGGGCATGGGTGTTTGGGCTTGAGTAGTTTTCTCAATCGATGTTTGGGTAGTTGAAGTCACCCAATATAATAGTGTTTGGAGAGACCTTCATATTCTCCAGTGTTCTCAAGAAAGCCGAGTGAGGTTCCTGTGTTTGGGAGGGTGGTCTGTAGCAGGCTACAAACTGAAAGGCAGTTTTGCCCACTGTTAGTTGTACATGGATGGTCTCTGAAGCTTCGTGCAGTGCCACTAGCCTGGAGGTGTGGGTATCTTTGATAAATATGGATACTCCCCCTCCTTTTGTCGTTAGGTCTGAGTTTTGGGGCCAGAAAGCATGGTACGAAGTATAGCCTGGTAGTGTTGGGGTGCTCTCAGGAGCCTTGAACCAGGTTTCTGTTACTGCACAGATATCGATATTCTCCATACTGAGGAGAGTCTCAAGTGTGTGCATCTTGAGGTTTAGACTTCTGGCATTGAGCAGCATTACCCTTAGATTTTTTTTCTTTGTGTTGTCTATGGGGGTGGGTTTGCCTTTTGAGCCTTGCCTAAAAAAGGCACTATGGGGGAGGCAAGAGCCTTAGCCAGTATTCGAAAACACAGGGGTGACAGGTGCAAGCCGTACCTAGCGAAGCAACGTGGCTTGTCGAGCATGTCATCCCAGGCTGACAGACATTGGATCCCCTTTGAATGACACCAATACGCCTCTGGAACTCCCTACCTCCATCAATTCGTACCACCTCCAACCATTTTTCTTTCAAAAAATCCCTTCATTCATATCTAGTATCCCAGTGGGAATGCTCTTGCTTTCACCCCACATAATTAACACTGGTAATTTCCATCTTCCTTTCCTTCCCCTATCTACACCTGCAATATTTCCTTAGTATTCCTCCTATCTCATACACTCTTGTGTTACTGTATCCACTAGAATACACCACACTGTACCCTTTACATGTAAGATTGCTGATATGTAACCGTACTTCTCATTAAGTACCTTGAAGCATTCCTTCTTTGTTTGTACCACCTGTATGCTACATTACTAGTTGTATTATTTGTAAAAGTTTTCAGCTCTAGTTTGTACTAGCTGTATTGTTTCCTCTAATACTATGTAATTGTTTGTTTGAATCTCTTACTCTTGTATAATTATCATGATTAACCGATTGTAACTTTGATTGTTTGGAGCTTTTCTCCCCAGGACTCCATTGAAAACGGGTTCTTCTTGGCCCAATGGACTATCCTGGTAAACCAACAGAAAATAAATAAATAAATAAATAATAAATACCTTAGCCAATTGTTAAAATTGATCATTTTGTCTTTATACTGTGGCATCATTCTTGGTGAGGGTAAGATGCTACTCAAGGTCAGGGTCATACCGGCCTGGGTTACATGATCAAAGAGCTCCTGTACGTCTTTTTTCATGTAGTCCAGAGAGGTACATCTCAGGTCATTCACACCAGCATGAACAATGACGGAGTCATACTTGTACTTGCTTTGGAGTGACCCGAGTGCTTGTGTTATGTGGCGGATCTTGGCACCCGACAGGCAGCTTACAGTGACCTTCTCCTTGTTCAGCCTGGTGAGTGGGACGTCAGTGTGTCTGACAATAGAGTCACCTGTTACAAGTGTATTAGGTGTGTTGTTTAGCCTTAAGGGATGTGACTGTGTGGCACACTGACTTTGTGAGCTATGTGCTACGTGGATATTGTTTCGTGGTAGGTGTTGCTTGGATGTCTGCTTTGGAGGTCTCTGCTGCTTAGGCAGATTTTTATTTAGAGCCTCCGAGTATGTTTTTATGTGTTTATGTGTTTGGTTTGCTGATGTGATAGGTCTATGTGAGACTGGATTTGTGGTGTGTGTGGTTACCTTCTCCTCCTGACAGGCTGTGCCAGTACTGGGTTGAGAGAGCTTAGCCTCCAGTTTGGCTATATAGTTGCATCTCTCACATATATTTGAGCTTGTTGGGAGGAGGAGAGGGTGGTCTGTATACATAAGGCAGTTGTAACATTGCCTCAAGATTCCCAGATTCACCAGTTGGACTGGAGAGTAAACTCGAAACTGACCTTTGGACATGCCTGAATAATATAGGGAACTACTTATTGACTGATCAGAAAGAACCAATAGGGAGCAAGTGCTTTGAAGGAGTATAAGAGGATGTAGTGCTTTAGTTTGTGTTTACCTATGAGATTACTTATACGAGCAAGTGCAGGGCTTTAGAATGAGAATAGAGTGCTTAATTTGAGATTTAGAGCAGTTCTAAGGGAAAAAGTGAAGAGTAGACTTTTGGAGCCGGGAATAGTTTAAGCTTGTTTAAGCGGTGCTGCCCGACGCTGCTTTGTGCGCAAGACCACGCTAAAAGAGGGTTGCAGGGTTTTAAGAGATAGAGATCAAGGAGTTTAGAATTGACCCAAAATAATCACAACAGTGCAATAAATGACCCCACACTTGAGTGCTAGGCGAAAGTCACAACAGTGCAACAGAGGAAATGCAGTAAACAGGCTGTAGATGTGTTCTGAATACTGTTTCTAATACAGATATAAACTTTAGCAAGCTGGAAAACGCCAAAAAGTAGGCGGCAAAGCAGTAAATCTTAACAAAAAAGCAGAAGAAAATACTTAAAATCTCAAAAGTGGCTCCTTTGTCCTCTCAGCGTTTTCTCCCCTTGGTAGGTGCTTCAGCAACAACTAACAAGCCTGGAAAGATGCCAAAACCACGAGGCAGCCGGGTTTTAAGAGAAACAGATTAAGGAGTTTAGAATTGACCCAAAATGGCCAATAAAACTACAGCTTCCAGGCAGTAACCACTCCTACAGGAACAGGCAGGCTGTTCAGTGTTAACCACTGCCACTGATGAACACAGAGACTTCCCTTTAGTCCAAGCAAGCACTGGCCTCCAAGAAACTTACAAACAGTTCAGAACAGCAAATCTGTAACTGAACTTCTTAAATTTCAGAAAGTTTTTTTTTTTTTGTTTTAGTTTAAAGGTAGCAGAGATACACAAGTAGCAAAATAATCACAACAGTGCAATAAATGACCCCACACTTGAGTGCTAGGCGAAAGTCAGGTAAAATGCAGTTTTAAGAGAAAAAATCGATTTTAAATTAAGTGCAACACAGGAAATGCAGTAAACAGGCTCTAGATGTGTTCTAAATACTGTTTCTAATACAGATATAAACTTTATGGAACCTGAGAAAGGTTTTCTATGATGTCAGAGGCATTCTGGAATTATACCTCTCGACCTCTTAGAGCAAGAAATCTGGACAAAGCCTAAATAATGGGTGGAGGCCCAAAAATGGGGATATATATTTTAAATATTGCTCTTATAAACTTAAAAAGATGCTAGAATAATAGGGTTTGTATTGACATACATTTTCTAAAGGATATGAAGTCTAAAACTCAAATGTATGTCATTATTTAGGGACTTAAATCCTCAGTGATTTGCCAGAAAGCCACAAATTTTATGAGGAGCAGACCAAAAATATGAAGTGAAAATCTGAACAGTTATGAGGTATGCTGGAATACCAGCCTTTGAAAACTTGGCACTGGTTAAAAAACTGCTAGGGTAAGCAAAGCAGGAGAACAAGAGAGAAATTTCTATCTTATTCAGAAGACTGGGGACCCCCACCCCCCAAATAAACAGAATTTTACATTTCTTGCTAACTGCTCTGCAGTTGATTAATTTCTAATTGTCATAAGTAAAACATACTCACTTGCCGAAGGGGAATTAACAGAGCCTGTTGATGGGACAGGTATTCAAGAAATAAAAACTACATGAAAGGCTGAAAAGGAAATGCTTGTAAGCTGAAGAATCCTGAAGCTTTAACTGTCATTTTATTGAAAAGATTTCCAATTGTCCTAGCCTAACATGTCTAGTTGTTCTTAGGTATGTGAGAGGATTTAATATCGTACCCAGGAATAGCTAGTCAAGCAATAAGGTAGGGTGTTAAACACCACTTTTGCCCGATATTACAAGCCTTTAAGTTATTAGAGACATGCCAGTTTTCTACTGCCAGATTTTTCCCTCTAAATTTAAAGGTTAAAGTTTAGAAAGTAATAGAAACCTGTTACTTGTCTCTTTATGGGGAGTGAAGATTGTGAATATGATTTGGAACAGGCAGTATAATATATGTACCTCCTCCAAAGCTGGTACTGGAGGAGGAAAGATGAATAATACATCTACTCACAATCTTCTTCTTCTTTCGGCTTTCCCCGGTTAGGGGTTGCCACAGCAGATCACCTGTCTCCTCATCTATTCACAATATATTTTGAAAAATATCTTAATGTAGTGAGAATTCCCTAATGTTCTCAAAAAGACATCTCGTTCATCCTGGCAGTCATTCAAGAAAGAAATGCCTAACAATGTGTATGTGAGGAACAGATTTTCTCTGTATCAGATTAGTGGAAAAGGAAATCTGTAGGTTTGAATCCACATCTGTCTGAGTCAGTTTCATCCAAAACAACTTTACTGTATATCTCCTTTGACCCACTCCTTGCTGTGGCATGATCCAGCCTGTGTAGAAGCCAGAGCTCTGAGGTAAGTCATGTTTCTCTCCAGCAACTCGCTTGCTCCCAACTTCTATCCACCCTACTCTATGCATCTCCTGTTCTGACTAATCTCAACAAAACTGAACTAAGCAAAATGGAAGCCTGCTATAACGGAATTGCCCGCTTTGCTGCAAATTGCTCATATAGAACTCATCACTGTACTGCATTGAGATAGCTCCACTGGTTTGAACTGCCCAACCTCCTAGTCTACAGTCAGCTCTGCCACCGTCATTCGATCCATTACCTCCCCAATAAGTGTCCTGCCCTCAAAAACCTAGTACAACATCACTCAGCCAAAAGGCCTCTTAGATCATCAAGCAAACTACTACTAGAAGTCACTAACAGCTACAATAGCTTTGGAGATGCACTATATAGTAGTTCAGTGGTTAAAAAATGGAACTCTGTCCCCACTAGCATTCAAAACACATCGTCCAAAGCCTCCTTTAAAGATCTCATCAGGCAACATCTCAAGCAAAGTTGGCAGTGCCATGATTGCTCCCAGGCTAGTGAAAGCGGATAACATATACATACTAAATCTACAGTACTTGATAATAGTTTTCAATCTTACTCACAAACACTGGCGAATCTACAGTGTATGTACTGTATCTGTGTACTATGTATGTATTCTATCTATGTTCCAAATTTCAGCTGTACACCACAAATCTATTAATTACCCTTATTGTTAAAATTAATATTTTTTGTTTGTTCTCTCCACTGTAACTGTTTATGTGCAGCATACCACTGTAAAAACATGTCTCTTGTAATTTGTGTGTATAATGATCATGTCTAAATAACTAAATGTGTCTGTAATTTTTCTTTGTGGAGCTTTTCTCCCCGGGCCTCTACTGAAAAAGGGCCTTTTTGGCTCAGACACCCCCGGTTAACAAATGTAAATAAATAAACTGCAAAATTCAGACCAGCAGGAGCATTTATTTTCTAGTATGTATCCTTGTTGTGACCAAAATCCTGTCATGATCTTTTTAAAGTTAAAAACTAATCTGACAGAAATAAACTGCTGGTAAAATGTTATAAAATGTCACCACATGAACACTCAGAACCTCTGCACAATACATGCAAGAACAGTACATAAAATGCTATCAGCATCCCTTTTTAGGAAATTTAGATTGACATAAAAATGGCAGGCAAGTTGCCATCAAGTGAACATAAGCAGCACATACCTTGTAAAAGCATAAGCCATCCAAAAATCATGTCAGAACTTCATACACAATTTCTACCTGTCAGAAAAAAGCCAATAAGTTGTCACTGCATGCATACTCAACACATACACCTCATAATGCACAAGCAGTACATTAAATACTTTTGGTGAGTCATAAAAGTAACAATTAGGCTGACACAAAAAATGGAAGGTAAGTTGTCACCTTGTGCACACTAAATAAACATTCTTCATAAATGCACAAGCAGTATATTAAAAATCCCATCTGTGACCTATGTAAAGTTAATTATTCTGAAGGTAAAAATAGACGGTAAGTTGTCACAGCATAAATACAGGTAAAATGTATCTCATAAATGCAAAATCAATACATGAAACTATTAACACCTCAGAAGTGAGTAATAGCAGGTAAGTTGTCACAACATGCACACAAACAATACATTTCCCATAAAAGAGAAAACTGTAAAACTATAAAATGTCCAAGTTGCTTATGAGTAAATTTGGAGCAACACAGAGTATAGAAAAATGACATTTAACTTTTCACAGTGTGAGCATTAGCAGTACAAATTCCATCAATGCACGTGCTGTAATGTAAAATCCTGAAAGTACTTTGAATGAAGTAAGAAGTAGACTGAAAAAATGGCAGGAAAATTGTCAAAGAGAGTTAACAAAAGTATTACATATACAGCTATAATCCCTGCCTGAGTACTAACACTCTCCCATGACAACCTCAGTAAAAATGTTTGTATAAGCTGTACATTTTATAGCTAATAAGTCCCTAATCCTACAGTAGAAAAAGTAAAAGTAAGAATGTTTTCTTTGTAAACATATATATATATATCAAAATAAAAAAATAGAACTGTGGTCAAAATGTGAGGTACAAACAAACCAATAAACAAAAAAGTACCTCATAAAACCAAGCCACTAACAAAGGTTAAGCACAAAAGATCCACTATATAAAATGAACAAATACTTTATTAATAGTCTTTAGCATTTTCATCTCAGCAGAGACTTCTTCAGAACTAACACAATCAATTAAATCTCATTTTTTAAAACAACTGATGTCATCCAATTGGTGCTTGACTCTTTCACTTATTATATCATATCCTTCACAAACATACAAACATTTTGTAAATCAATATAAAGCAATATAAAATTACTTCATGATTACAACCACTAAATTAATTATAAATCCAGCAGTACTCCTCAATGCATGATTCAAATGAAACCAATGCATTGTATACAAATATTGAGTAAAAAGTATATTTAAATTTAAGTTAAAAGTGCTAAATGTATATGTTAGGGAAGCTGGTTAATTATGAATTAGAAATTAATTCCCAGACCACTGAAATCATCTCAAAGATTAACCCCTCTTAATTTAAACACAGGGGCAAAGGAATCTTGATAGTTTAATCCTAGGAAACTACTAGCATTCAACTTCAGCTGCCAAAGTATGTCGCAGTATTCTAAAAAAGTTTCCCACCGTCTACCCCTTGGGTTTCATTCCACTTGTTATAGGACCCTGAAGATAAAGTAATTATTACTGCATTCTAGGGAACGTTTATATAATGCATTAGTTTCAATCTTTTTCTTGATGTCATTGTTGTGTTCATAAATTCTTGTACTTAAAGCCCTTATTTATTATTTATTTTATTTATGTATTTATTTATTTGACTTTTGTTTACAGGGATGGTCTGATTGGGCCAGAAAGAACCTGTTTTCAGCAGAGGCCTGGGGAAAGAATTCCAGTTACATACAGAGATGTACAAAGCTTATACAGATAACATAAAATGACATGGGTTCCAAGTAAGCAGATACATTGTTAAGAGACAGATGGTAACTAGTCATTTATCTTACAAGATATAGAAGTAAATAATGATACAGAGTTATGAAATGAAGTACAGAATGAGAGACAATGATTCAGTCATTTCTGGTCTTCAGTCAGGCTTATCTGCCTTACTACTTTGCCCACATAAAATGAGAAATATATCTTGCAAATTGCCAAATACACCACCCCCATACTTAAGCAATTAAACTGTTTGCAACCTTTCAAAGTTTGTCCAGTACTGGGGAGATCCATAGTATCACAGTCCACCAAGTAAGAACATTGTCTGCACATTCCACACTTTAACTTATACGTTCTTTAGGTCTAATGCTTTCTAAATAAGCTTTTACTTTAATACCTTTATCTAAAATTTCTTTAACATTGTGCCATCTCTTGTAGGTATATATTAAAGGCTGAGAAAAAATTCTCAGACCTTTGGGTATCTTAGAGAATATTTGCCAATTTCTGGAAATAGGTATTCTGAATCTCAATTGTATCTCGATTAAGCCTCATAATAAAGGACCAAATGTACTCTAGAATTTTCTCCTTAACTAAATTGACCTTATCAGTTCCAAAACCATTCTCATCAATTTTCCCTAATAGGGAAATAGGGCACTGCTAGCCTGTATACCATAGGGCTTATCTACAAGATTTGTTACATTCCACAAAACATTTTGTAACATTGTAACATCTGGTAAGAAAAAAAAGCATGCAATATGTTTGGCTTTGTCAGATTCATAAAGATTACTAACCAAAACAATCACAGGCTTAAAGTCCCTGAGCCACCAAGATAAGGCTGGAAGCTCCATCCCTTTATTCTGTGTTACAGACTTTTGAGGGGATATTTCTGTTTTGCTTATTGTACCTTTAGAGACCCAATTGTCCTGGACATCCTTCTTTTCTGCAAGTCCAATATCTTCACCAGGATCCTAAATGTTCAAAAACAGATAAATAAAATACAGTGAAGGGACAGGCTTATAATGCAGCAGTTTAAAAACCACTGGAGGGCAGCCACAGTGTTGCAGCATTTAGCATTGCTGCCTCACAGCAAGAGGTTCTCTGGTTCAATCCTCAGCTGGGGTGCTTTCTGTGTGTAGTCTGCATGTCCTCCCTGTGATTGTGTGGGTTTCCTTTGGGTGCTCTGGTTTCCTCCCACATCCCAAAGACATGCTGTAGGTGGATTGGACACTATAAATTGGCCCTAGGCATGGGTGCATGCGTGTGTTGTGTGTGCCTTCTGTGGATGGTTGGGTGCTGAGCTGGCAACTCGACACTGTAAAACTCCACTGCCAATCATGAGTGGACAGGTGATCTGCTGTGGCAACCCCTAACCGAGAAAAGCCGAAAGAAGAAGAAGTTTAAAAACCACTGGAATAAACTTCCTCTACATTTTAAGCAGCATGATTCACTATCTTTCTGTGAATGCAAACGATATGACTGGATGGATATCCACAAATTTACTCCTGAATTGACTAGCATGGTCTTTTTGGAGAAAGGAGAAGCAGTCTGAAGGAGGACACTGGCATGTTATGAACGTCCATAAGACTCAGTGGTCTTGGAATGACAATCTATCAATGAAACTCAACTGCTTTTCTGGCTTACTCCTTGACTGAAAGGAAATATTTGCCTCTGGGCAAAGCCTGACAAAATGGGGGGACAAAGGCCCAAAATTAGGGACAGATTATAAATATTGCTGTTATAAACTTAGAAAGTTGCTAGAGTAACAATGTTTGTGTTAACATAAATTTTCTGAAGGATATTAAGTCTGAAACTCAAATGTATGTCATTATTTAGTGACTTCAGTCCTCAGATCATCCCAGTGATTTGCCAGAAAACTTCACATTTTATGAGGAATAGACCAGAAATATGAAGCAAAAATCTGGACAGTTTATAGGTACGATTGCAAGAGAGTGAATGAATGAATGAATGATTGACTGAATGAATGAATAATTAAATACTTCAATATAACTACTGCTTTGGAAGTCAGTCTAGCAAAATGTACCTCTATGGAAAATTCTGCCTAAAACAAGCCATTAGGCAGAAGAGCCAAAGCCTATCATGGTAATCAGTGGGTGAAAAGTAATAAGCACAATGTACCTCTCAACTGTCAAGAATTTTGCAGAATGTCCCTGTTTCTGCATCATATTTTCCAACTCGAATAAAGTGGTTGTCTCATTTGGATTTGTTTTTCTTCCTCTTGGCTCTTGGATTCATTGGTTGTTCTCTACCTTTGTGGTTTTGCATCATATTTTCCACCCTGTCTCTTGTAAAATTTCTGATTTTTTGGTAATTCGTACATCTCAACTGTCCAGAATTTTGCAGAATGTCTTTTTGCCTGCTAACTCATCTTGTCTGCTCAAGGACTAAGGACAAAGACAAAACTAATGGGAGTGGAGAGAAAAGACCAAAATCAGGGACAATTTTTAATAAGACTAAGTCACTTAAAAATAGAACAGGCTGTTTTGCACCAGTATGCATATGACAAATAAGAAGTATAAAAAATAATGTCTGGCATTATTTACTGACTGTAATCTTCAGTGATTTACCATAAGATTAAAAAAATTACAAGTGACAACAAGGCCAAAATATGAGGCAAAATCATGACATAGGTTCAAAGTTTCGTACTAGGCTAACTGCCCTTACAAGCCATTTTAAGTCTAGCCAATTATCCCTTGTGAGACTCAAACCCTGTGTTTGGTAAGGCAAACACCTTAACCATTAGGCCACCCTCCCAACCCAACATTCTGCAAAATAAGGAACAGAGAGATTGTGATCAGATCTGGATTCATTTGACCAGGACAGATTGCTGCTTTCAAGGTCTATAGAGCTTACTGTACGATTTACTGAGAGGTTTTCTCCATCCACTGACCTCTCACGGTTCTTGCTGATTTATTTTCTATCAACCTGATAAATTCGGTTTTCTTGTTCAAAACGTTTATTTTATTTGCTTTTTCTTTATTTCCATTTGTTTACTGGGGGAGTCTAACTGGGCAAACAAGTCCTATTTTCAAAGGAAGCCCAGGGACCATAGTACCTATCATATAATCAGACAAACTGACAGCAGTGGTATACTACATATCTGAGTACTTGTGCTGGTCAGCCAGAGCCAGATCATGGTCAAATGGGGTCATAGGCAGGGTAATGGATCAGACCCCCCCCCGCAGCCATTCCACTGCCCATTATTTGTCTATGTCTCCCCATTTACCATGAACACTGTTCAAACCTGTTAAGAGTGCATGCTATTTTTTTTAACTTCTACAATGATTACAGATATTTGGATTTCATTTAAAACTTTTATTTCAACTGTTATAGCACAAACACCATTAGATATTTGCTAAACAAAACAATACAGTCTCACAATAAAAATAGACAGCATTAACAGTAAACTTCTCTGCCCTTGAAACTCATATTCATTTATATGGCATTGAAACCCACATTCAATGAAAATGTATCTGACCAGTGGCAGATAGTGTTTACCTTAGGGTTATTTTCAAACTAGAGTGTGTTTTAAATTTGTAGTTTTGAACATTTTTCAAGTAAGCAGTGAAGCAAAACGTATGAGCCAATAATGACAAAACTGCCCAATTTCAGAACATTTCAACCATAAAGGGCTCCTCCAACTTCTGTCATTACAGTCTACCTAAGTCAGTCAATATGTACAATCTCTGCAGAATTAAAAGTCATCTGGAAAATTCCACATTAAAGAGATCTATAGCTAATAAATAGGTTGCTACTAGGAAAAAACTTTATATTTCAGTTTCTTTACCTACAAAATCAATGCCTGCTGCTCTGAAGAATAAATTGCCTATGTTACATTAAAAAATGCTAATATTGCAGTAAGAAATGGATGGTAAACAAACAACAGGTTCATGGTTACAAGCATCTCATCAAAAGGAGGCCACACTCAGGGCTGCTGCACCCTACCCTACCCTTAAAGTACAATGCAGTACCAGCAATCTATCTATATGGTGGGGAGTAGAACCTACAGACTTCTGCATCAAAAGCAAGCATGCTACCTGTTATGCTACTAATGCTGCTTTAAAATTCTCTAGCACAAACAGTAAGGACCATAAAAAAAAACAGTTCCACATCAAAAACAGACTTAGCATGAGGAACAATAAACTTCTCTTCCTTTGTAGCTCACAGTTGAAAATGTAGTAAAGATCACACTTTCCTGAAAATGTACTGAAACTCACAATTCCTTGAGAAGCACTGAAACTAATAGTCTGGTAGTTGGTACAGAGGGTTCAGACTCTTGTCTCTTGTAACTAGGGTACAGGGTTTGAGTTTGTGATTGAGCTTGAGATTGGTTAAATTAACTAACCTGTCACCCCTAAATTGGTGCAGCTCTGTGGTCAGACATGATATTGTCAAACCATTTAAGGAATTCCAGGCTTAATTCCAAGGCAAGACCACCAAACCTACTTTATTTAATTAAAAAAAAGAAAGAAAGAAAAAAGAAAGAAAAAGAAAGAAAAAAGAAAGAAAGAAAGAAAGGGAAAAAAGAAAGAAAGAAAGAAAGAAAAGAAAGAAATAAAGAACGAAAGAAAGAAAAAAAGAAAGAAAGAAAGAAAGAAAGAAGAAAGAAAGAAAGAAAGAAAGAAAGAAAGAAAGAAAGAAAGAAAGAAAGAAAGAAAGAAAGAAAAAGAAAAGAAAGGAAGAAAGAAAGAAAGAAAGAAAGAAAGAAAGAAAGAAAGAAAGAAAGCCCATCTACTGACCTGACTGCCCCCTGGGTCCGAGCATATCAGCAGGCAATGGTATAGCAGAACTCCTGTGAAGGTTACTGGTGAGTTGAGACAGCAGGAAACACCTGCAGCAAGTGACTAACACTTTACAGTTTGATTAGTTGCGAGTAGTGGGCACTATCTGTAGACCATGCCTGAGCCTGGCATTTGTATATTACTGTAATCAAACAAACTAGATATTCTGTATAGCATACTGTATTTACTATCTGTAACACTGTTTCTACTTCTGCACCAATTAATGTTTATATTTTTTCTGTATCTATGTTCTTGTTGGAGCTTTTCTCACCAGGCCTCCACTGAAAATGGGCTCTTTTAGGCCCAGTGGACTTTCCCGATAAACAAATGCAATTAATAAATAAATAAATATATATGTTTTTATTTGTTTATTACTTTTGTTAACCAGGAAAGTCCTACTGGGCTAGGAGCCCATTTTCAGTTGCAACCCGGGGAGAAAAGCTCAAAAAAATAGTACAATATATTCTTTAGAGTCAGACAAAGGTGAAAAAGGCTGTCTCAACTGATAGGAATGGGGAAAGAGAAACTGACTGCTGAAAAAAGAAGGAAGTGCAACCAGAGCGACAGAAAATGGAACAAGGTAAGGAACAACATAAAGCCAAAAGTTTTGTTTTAAATCAAGTTAAAAAAAATGGAAGAAGCTGCCACCACCCGACCCAACATAGGTCCATAGGTAGGTACTAGGCTATCGGCCCAAGGGCCTAAGTAAGCCTAGCCAACAAGATTCCCTGGCTTATGCCACCCAAGAAAGTTAATTTCCTATGCCCCTGTCGAGCAGAGCTACAGAAGTGATCCCCGGGGTGTATTTCCTATTTCCCATCCACTCATCAAGATTTTTCTTGAAGAGTGTTAATGAGGAACTTTGCTTGACATAGATGGATAGCTTGTTTCAGAGTATAGGAAGTCTCTGAGACAGGAATTTATCCCTCAAGCATGTCCTGTTTAGTGTGGTGACAAGGTTTAGGTCCCTAGAGCATATAGTTCGGAGGGATTGGGATTTCTTAAGGTGTAGTATGTCCAACAGTTCTGGGTTTGACATAGCTTTATATGTTAGGCAGAGATCACCTTGGAGTAGGCGATATGCTACAGAGTAAAGCTGGAGTTTTTTGAGATGGTCAGTGTAGGGCATCTGAGGCCAGTAATCCTCTTTTGTGAGGTACTTCTGTGGCCTTTCCAGCTGCTGCAGATGTCTTGTGAGGTACATTCCAAAAGGGCTTAGTACACTATAATGGGTCTAATGAGTAGAGGGGAACAATGACTTTTTTTTTCCTGGATGAGAACCCTTTTGTGATGAGGTGTGCCATGTAGAAGGATTTCCTGACTACTGTGGTGATGTGATTATCAACAGAGAGACTACTGCCCACCTGGGTCCCAAGGTCTCTTATCACACATTCGGTGTTAAGTAGACTGCCGTTTATGTGGTAGTTCATGGGTACAGAGTTTTTACCAAAGGGGATGACAATGCATTTTTTAGCATTGAGCTTGAGGCCATGCCTCTGACACCAGGCATCTGTCTCAGTGAGGCCCTTCTGTAGGATGTCCACATCATTTGGGGACTCGACTATGGCTCCTAGTTTGCAGTCATCTGCAAACTTTGTCAGCCAGAGTCCCTTCGTGTTGGCCTGTACTTTAGAGAAGTAGATACCAAACAGGAGAGGTCCCAGGACTGAACCCTATGGTACTCCACTTGTCACTGGTTTCAAGTCAGATTTGGAGTCTGCAACTTTTACAGTGTGGGTTCTGTCAGTGAGCCAGTTGGCAACCCATTTTGTGACGTATGGATTTATACCTAATTTAGTGAGTTTAGCTATAATTCCAGAATGGGGGATGGTGTCGAAAGCCTTGGCGAGGTCAAGATAGGCTGTGTGAACCACCTTACCCTCATCTACGGCTTTGGTGACTGCCTCAAAGAAGTCGATCAGTTTCCGAAGGCATGATCTGCCTTTCACAAACCTGAACTGGGTGGGGTCCAGAGTTTGGAGGTTACCAATGTCTTTGTTTATGAGTTCCATGATGATACGTTCCATGGCCTTGCAGACCAGGCTTGTCAGGCTAATAGGGCGATAGTTCCCAGGATCAGTGGTGGCTCCCCCTTTGTGGAGTTGGATAACTGTTGCTGTGCGCCATTCAGTGGGCATAAAGCCTGACGTGAGAATATGATTGAACATGGTGCTTAGGTGTGGAACCAGTTCATTCTGAAGTTTGTGTAAAACGCAGCCTGGGATGTTGTCCGGTCCCATGGATGCTGTGTATTTGGTTTTAGAGAGTGCAGCTTTTACCTGCATAAATGTGATTACAGGGACTCTGCATTCTTCCTGTATAGACATGTGCCCTTTAGGGATGAGAGGGAGATAAAGTTAGTACTGAACCTATCTGCCAGGATGTTGGCAATATCAGATGGTTCTGTAATTTTCATGCCGTTGTACTGTAACTCAGAGCAGATCTGGGTGTTGCCATTGAGATTCTTGAAATAGCTATAGAATGCTTTGTGGTTGCCCTTAGAATCAGTGGCAATTTTGTTTTTGTAGCTAGCTTTGGAGAATCTTATAAGGGATCTCAGCTTCTTATTGAGGCTGACCAGACAGCTCCTCCATTCCTGGGATTTTACTCTCTTTTGCAACAGTTTCTTCCTTCTGTTCTAGAGTTTGTTTATGGCAGGGGACCACCAGATTGACTTCCTTTTTTTTTTTGGAGGATAGCGTCTTGGTTCTGTTTGAGATAGCATGATCCATGCACTTGTGTAAGTGCTTATGGAGTGCATTTGTGTAGGATTCAGCAGTCATAACTGTATTGTCCATCTGCATGGGTGTCATGAAGTTCGCCAATTCTGTCTTAAGAAGCATGAAATTGGCTTTGGAGAAATTTTTTACCATTGTTTCCTTAAAGGTGGATGGGGGCGAGATGCGGATATCTAGGGTGATTGGCTTATGGTCAGATTTGACCAACGAGGAGTTGATTTCTGGTGTGGAACACCAGTCACTCATGTTGGTAGTGACTAGGTCTAGGATATTGTAGCCCCTGGTGGGGGTGTGGATAAGTTGATCCAGGGCATTGGAGTTTATGAATTCCAGAAAGCGTTGAGTGAAGGAGTTGGTAAGAGTAGTTTTCCCAGTTAATGGTGGGGTAGTTGAAATCGCCCATTATTAGGGTGTTTGATTGAACCCTAATATTTTCCCTTATATCAAGAAAAGAGGAGTGGGAATCCTGGGGCATGGTGGGGGATATGTAGCAAGCTACAATTTGGATTGCAGTTTTGCCCTGAGTTAGTTGCACTTAGATAACCTCAAATGCATTATGCTGCGCAACTAGCCTGGAGGTGTGGATATCATTAATGAATATGGACACACCTCCGCCTTTGGTGTTCTGGTCCAGGTTAGATGGCCTAAAAGTGTGGTATGAGTTATAGCCTGGTAATGCAGGGGTGCTCTCTACAGCCTTGAACCAGGTCTCAACCACTACACAGATATCGATGTTCTCCATTTTAAGGAGTGCCTCGAGTGAGTGCATTTTGGTATTCAGACTTCTAGCATTGAGTAGTATTACCCTCAGTTTTTGCTTGCCTGTTCCTGTGGAACAGGCAATTGAAAAAGTCAAGGATTAAACTCCTGATTATCAAGGTAAGTTAAGTTGTTTGAGAGATGATAGTTCAGAAAATTAGTTCTTATTTAAGGAGGATGGGTAGCTAAGAGAAGAAAAACTGACTGGCTAGGATGGCTACAGTGCTTCTTATTTATTTATTTTTAACTCAACTGTACTGTGCTACTAGTGAGTGCTAAATGATGCACAGTCATGAAAATTAGCAATAGCCAAAATGATTGTGCATCATTCAGAGAAGACATTTGTGGTGACACTAATGTTCATGAGACCCCACCATGCCAGCTAACCTAGGGTCTCGGGATACTTGTGCTGTATCTGGCCTTGCTGCCAAAAAGTCTGAGTGATCACTGTCTAGTTGTCTCTATATGAAGCTTCAAAACAATAAAAAAACACTACAGATAGTACTTGGTAAGCCTTTTCATGGCATAAACAGACACACCTGAACTGATATCATGATACAACTGACTGGACTATACAGTATAACCAAACTAGCCTATCTTTACCACATCACTACTTTATTAACACACTAGGAAGAAAACACAATTTTCTTTTCCCTCTGACTTGATGTAGCTTAAGAGCTGCCTACATGATTCCCACGACTAACAACCAACACCAAAGGCTTATAAAGAGAGGGAGAGTGCCTGGAATAACTGGAAATGTGACACACACAATAACAATTTGCATAATGTCTTCATATCTTTTTAGAAAATCTGTCAAAATAGTGACAAACAGTGCCTAAGTCCTGTATCTCATGCAACAGCAAACACTTACTCCTTCTAATCAACAACTACAACTTTTCATTTTGAAAAATAAATAACATTCAGCCTTAGTTGACAACCAAAGTATTAAAACACATTGTTCAAAATACAGAACATTGCACACTTGATTAATTAACTGAAAATGAAAAAAAAACATATCCACTTGTAGTGGATTGTGAGTAACAGCAATACAAGAAGCAATTTGTTATAGATTTGTTCAATTGCAACTGATTGGAATTCATAATTTTGCTAGCAAACTGGGATCTCTTGCTGAGAGTGATTGTCTTATCCTTTGTCTGACTCTCTTTTGGCAAGCTCTTTATTTTCCATGCTTCACCCAATCAAATACTCCCTTCTCTCTAACTTGCACCCATTACCCCAACCATAACTAAAGCTGTCTTCTAGCTTAGCATTTATGGTAGAGTTGGCAGTCTGTTGGGATGATCAGTCCTTTTTCCGTGGAAGCTCAAGCAAGACTGAACGTTTTTTGTACTTAAAATGATTCTGTGAGGGTCAGGCAAAACACAGGAGGATAATATTCAACCAGTGTAAGTGAAAAGTAAATTATAGTTGCTAGGATGCATGCAGTACATGACTGTATGTATGTTTATGGATAGATAAATACAGATTGCTAGATATACACAGATACACACACACACACACACACACACATATATATATATATATATATATATATATATATATATATATATATATATATATATATATATATATATATATATATAGATATATACTTATCTATAGCTATATATGCATATACATAATACATCTACAGATATACATGTCTGTAAATGTATAGATATGGATCTCTCTCTCTCACACACTCTGTGTATATATATATATATATATATATATATATATATATATATATATATATATATATATATATATATACTCATTTATTCTTATTTATTTTATTTTTATTTGTTTACTGGGATAGTCCAGTTGGGATGACTAGCATATCCCTTTTCAACAGAGGTCTGGGAAGCAAAGCCCCAACATACAGATACAATTTTAAAAATGTACAAATATTAATAGAGTTTGATATGAATGCAAAGAACAAAATATAAACATGTTGGATTTGATACAACAACACACAGGGGTATTAACAGTGGAGGAGAAAAAGAAGCAAATACATCTGCATTAAATGCATTGATGGATTTAAAACACTTCATGCAGAGAGTGTTATAGAATCTGTTTAGAAATGGTGGTGTAGGAAATATAGTTTTATTAAAATGGATACCACTGAAGACAGAAAAAAAGTTATGGTAATATGTACAGAAGTCATATGGAGGACAGAAAATTGATTATTAGGTATGTATTGTTACTGTCTATGAATTTAACACCTCTGTATTCCTTGTAATGATTGTCTGAATTTTACTGTGGAGCTTTTCTCTCTGGACCTCCTCTGAAAATGGACATGAATCCAGTCAGATATTCCCGGTCAACAAATATAAAATAAATAAATAATATTATGGAGAATCAAAACGCAAAAAAAAGGAAAAGTAGGCAGTTGTGAAGGAAGCTAGTAGGGTGAGTGTAGAGAAAAATGGATTGTAAGTAAGTTAGTGGTGACAGAGAGGTTCTTTAAGAAGATGTTTAAAACTAGCCAAATTTGAGGTATGCTTTAAATGGAGAGGGATTGTACTCCACAATTTTGAAGCATAATTAGAGCAGGGGAAGCCTCCTGCTTAATTTTTAGATTTGGTAGTTAGAAGGAGTGATTGAGAAATGGATCGTAGTGTTCTAAATGGTGAAAAGTTTAATAAAGCTTTTTTGAAGCACTGGGCAGTTGTAATGGTATTGTCCTTTCAATTTATTTATTTGTTTGTATTTGTTTTCAGGGGTAGAACAGTGATCTGAATATAAATGTATTTCCTTTTTAAGAATAAATCTGTCTCATAATACATGCCAAGGATTACACAGTGGAGCGCTGAGTGTGAGAAGTTATGCTGATTTCCTCATTGCAGGCATTCTGTATTTCATTACAGTATCTGAAAATTAGCATCTGTATTTAGATGCAAATCAGTTGAAAAAAAAAAGAAATTATGCCAAATCTTAGTTGCTTCAAGTGTGTGTGTGTGTGTGTGTGTGTGTGTGTGTGTGTGTGTGTACATGTTTGTATGTGTGCATGTACTCCTGAATGTGTGTGTTTCAGCATATATGTGTTTGCGCGCGCGCGCGTGTGTGTGTGTGTGTGTGTGTGTGTGTGTGTGTGTGTGTGTTTGTCTGTGTTTTAATTTGCTCCCTCCTGACCCCATGTAACATCAGGCTGGTCTTCTTCCTTCATGGTTACCCTCCTCACTGATCCCTGGATACCCTAATTGTTCCTGTCACATACCCTGGATATCACACTTTGCTGGGTGGATCTTTTATTTATTTATTTATTTTTATTTTACATTTGTTTACTGGGATAGTCTGACTGGGCTAGTAGCCCATTTTCAGCAGAGGCCCGGGAAGAAAAGCTCCAGAGACAGTAACTTAAGTAGTAATCAGTTATACAAAGTTAGTAGAAAATTGGTAGCAAAAAGCTAAGCATTGATATCAAATAGTACACCCACACTGAAAAATAACAGCAGGTCATTCCTTCATCAAATTGGCAAGTAAGACAGGTAAGTATAGAACAGATAAAAATAAGTATATGTTGTAAATGAACTACTGTAAGACACTGATAGTGGAGTAGGGAGTGAATGAGAAAAGAAAGGGAGGAGGAAAGAAATTATCCTGGGGTGATACAGGTGCTGAGCCAGTTATTGAAGAGGTGTTGTCTGAGTAGCTGCTTAAATCTATTGATGGTGGGAGTGATGAGTATGTTTTGTGGGTTCAAGTTCCAGATTTTAGCAATATGATTGGCAAATAAGGAGTCACCAAAAGCGTTACTAGTTTTGTGGCATTTTAGAAAAAGTTTATTGCATGAGCGAAGTGCACGGGTGGCATTGTAGGGTTGGACTAGGTTTTTTAGTGCTGGACAGGCACCTGGATGATAAATGATATTATGACCATTTGCCAGTTGGCCATGTGATAGAAGATGTGGTAGTTCTAGTCATTGCCCTTGTTTTAGGGCAGTGCAATGATGTGCTCTCTTAGGGAGGTTGGCAGCAAAATGAGCGGTTTTGTGGTAGCAAGTCTCTAGTTTGGAGAGTTACGATTTTCTAAGGTTAGTGAAGATAGGGGAGGTGTACAGAAGTATGGACACAAGGTGTGTTCTAGCTAGGGCCTGTTTGGTAAGAAGGGTGAGGAATCTTCTGGACCTATATAGGCAGCTGAGTTTAATATGTATCTTCTTGACAATAAGGGCTATGTTTGTGTCATATTTTAATGAGCTATCTGTTGTGGCACATAGAAGCTTAGTGTTATCTACTGGTTCAATTTTGGTACCATTGGAGGAGAAGATATAGAGAGAGGAAGTGGTGGATTTACTATGAGTAAATATCATAAGCTTTGTTTTGTTGGGGTTTAATATGAGTTGGTTCTCCTTGAGATATAGTTCTATAGCTGAGAAGGCTTGCTGGGTTTTGAGATGTAGTTCTGGGTAGCAGGGGGCTGTGCAAATGACTGTCGAGTCATCTGCATATTGCACTATAGTAACATATGGGGTGGCATTGTTGAGTTTATTTGTAAAGATGGAGAAGAGTAGGGGGCCGAGTATTGAGCCTTGTGGGACTCCAACAGTGATAGGTAGTGGTGGTGATGAGACGTCAGCCCACTTGACAGCTCCCGGTCAGATAGACAGGTAGCTATGGAACCAAGTAAGTGCTCAGAAGGGAATACGCATGGATGATAGTTCTTGTAGTAGTGTCTGGTGAGAAATTGTACTGAAAGCTTTAGACATGTCTAAGAACATGGAAGAGATAAGGTCATTGTTGTTTTTGTGGCTGTTGCTGGTATCTCTGAAGCTTAAGAGAGTGGTAAAGCCATGCTGAGAGTTGGAGAGCAGATTGTTTTGTAGTAGGTAGGTCAGAAGCTGGGAATGTATACATTTCTCCAATATTTTGCTAAGGGGTGAGACTATAGCAATGGGCTTGTATTGGTTATTTCTGTGGAAGCCCCTCCTTATGGAGGGGAATGATGTGGGAGACTTTCCATTGAATTGGTACATATTGTTCAGTGATAGAGTGATTGATGAGCACGGATATTGAGTATGATATGGAGTCAGATCCGAGCTTTAGAAATTCATATAGGAGTTGATGGGTGGCAAGAGTAGTGGGTTTAAGTTTAAGATGGAGTTTTTTTATGTAACTAGGCTGGATGGGTTGAAATGAGAAGGTGGGGGAATGACAGTCTGAAGTAGTGGGAATAGTTAGAGGGGTGTTGTTGCTGTTATTTAATAATGTTTGGATGGAGTTGATGAAATGTGAATTGAATTGGGCTGCTACTGATGTGTTGTTATTTGGGACTGAAGCTGAGGGGGTAGTGGTTTGGCCAAAGGATAGGAGTTGTTTAATGGCGTGCCAGAATTTCTGAGGATTATTTTTATGCTTGTGTTGTATTAGAGTGCTGTACAATTTCTTGTCATTATGAATTTGTTTTTTGGATAGATTTCTTAGTTGACTGTAGTTCTGTGAGGAGGGTAGGGTTTTAGTAGATTTGTAGCTTAGCCATGATCTATCTCTTTGTTTCATGATATTGATTGTTTCCTTGGTTAGCCATAGAGTTTGGGTGGTTTTGCCATGCGTTTTTCTGATAGGGGCTAATGAGTTTAGAATATCTAAAAATGATTTTTTGAAATAATCAATGGCTTTATCAAGGGGAAGGTGACTTAAGGGGGACCAGTTGTGATGTTTTAGGAGGGAATTACAATTTTTGGAAGAAAAGTTTTTTTTGGTATAAATCTGTTTATAGATTGTGCTTTTGGTTGTTAGCTTTTTGTTTAATTAGGTAGGTGGAACAGTGATCGCTGAGAGCATCTGGGAGGCAGCCGACTTGGGTATAGAGGTCAGGGCGGTTTGAGAGAATCTAGTCTAGTACGGAGTGTTTGCTATTATGATTATCAATTCTTGTATTGGTAGTGTTTAATTCGGAGAAGCCAAATAGTTTGATAAAGTTAGTCGGGCTAGTGGAGGTGCATGAGGTCCAGTCTAGATTGAAATTACCTAAGATTAGAGTTTCTTGATTGAAGGTAGAGGAAGCCCAGCTAAGCAGATTTCAATGGTAAGGCTGTTGCTAATGGGGGAGGTATACAGCTATAATTAAAATGGACTTGATTTTGTTGAGAAGTAGATGAGAGACTATGATTTCAAAATCAGTAGTAAGAGGAGCAGGTATATTTAGTTGCTGGAGTGCAAAGTTGTTTTTGTATAGGATTGCTAGACCACCACCACATTTATGCTTTCTGTCTAATCTATGGATGTTATATCCTTGGGGCAGGAATTCATAGAAGAAGAAGAAGAAGAAGATAGGTTCATAGGTTCATAGGTAGGTACTAGGCTATCGGCCCAAGGGCCTACATAAGCCTAGCCAACAAGGTTCCCTGGCTTACACCACCCAAGAAAGTTGTATTCCGGTGCCACTGTCGAGCAGAGACACAGAAGTGATCCCCGGGGTGTATTTCCTATTTCCTATCCACTCATCAAGATTTTTCTTGAAGAGTGCTAATGAAGATAGGTTCATAGGCTAATGAAGATAGTTTCATTGCTTTTATTGTGGTATTTTAACCAGGTTTCACTCAGTATAGCTACATTTGGAGAGTATAGTGTGAGTGTTGCTTGGCCTCAAAGCAAGAAGTTCTCCAGTTTGATCCTCATCTGGGATGCCTTCTGTGCGGAGTCTGCATGTCCTCCCTGTGGTCACATGGGTTTTCTCTAGGTGCTCTGGTTTCCTCCCACATCCCAAAGACATGCTGTATCTGGATTGGACACTCTAAATTGGCCCTAGACGTGAGTAAGTGCATGTGTGTGTGCCTTCTGTGGAAGGTTGGGCACCAGGCTGGCAACTCAACAATGTAAAACTCCACTGCCAATCATAAGCAGACACGTGATCCACTGTGGGGACCCCTAACCGGGAAAAGCCAAAAGAAGAAGAAGTGTGATTGTTGTTTGGAATTCTGGACTTTTAAAAAACAAAGAATCAGTCCATGAAAACCAACTAGATAAAATGGGAGAAAATTGTAGTCCAACAGAAGTTTATTCAAATTTGAATACCACAAACATGAACAGAACACAAGTTAACCTAGGTTTCGTCCATAAGACTTCATCAGAACAAGAGTTAAAATAACAGCTGGAGTTTAAGTATCCTTCCCATTCACTTAATGCATCAATTAGTTAATCAGTGAGTAAACCATTTAAAGAAATATCACTATACATTTTAAAATGAATAAGTTCTAAAAAAATAGCAAACCATGCAATATATAAAAATCATGTTAAAAAACATCTAAATCATATAACACGGAAATTGTGTGTCCAGGATCAAATTACCATTTACATCACACTAATGGAAACAGTACTGATAAACAATTTCTTGTTCTTTGAGGGACATTTTTTAAACAAGTAATGGGAGTGGCTATAGGGGCCGCTTGTGCCCCCATTTATGCCAACTATATTATGTCCTATTGGGAGCAGAGATATGTTTTTACTAGTGATTACAGTCATTGTATAAAATTATATACCCTGTATTTGGATGATATATTCATTGCTTGGGAAGGTGGAAGAGATGAATTGGAAGCCTTTATAAGGTATATTAATAACACGGTAGAATGTCTTAAATTTACACATCGATTTAGTTCTGAAACAATAACATACCTAGATGTTAGATTGACTGTGGACAGAATTAATCAATGTTTGAGATCCAACATTCATCGAAAAAATACTTTTTCTAACTCCTATCTCCAATATGACAGCTGCCATCCTCACCATCAAAAAAGAACAATTGTTAAAGGGCAAATGGTGAGGGCGGCCCGTATGGTTAGTGACCATCAGGAATTTTTCGATGAAATTAATTATATGGTCCATGTGCTTAGAAGTAGAGGCTATCCAGAGGATTTGTGCATGATGTCATGCACGAAATCAAACATAAAAGGGAGACTGGAGTTTATAAATCCATTCTTATGAAGGATAAAGATATGAATCATATGGATGAGAATGTTGTTATTCAGATTTGTGATACTGGTAGTAGTAAGGTGGTATTAAATTCACTATTGTATATCACTACCCTTAATGATGATGTGGATTGGCTTGTATGGATGGTCAAGAAACATTGGGGCATCCTAAAATTAGATAGAAATGTACGAACAAAAATGGGGGGTGTACCTCAATTTGTGTTTAGAAAACATCAATCTTTGAAAAAAATCTTGGAAAAAGGACCTCCTTCTAAGTCAATTTTAAGTGGTAGAAAGTTGGAATTTTAAATGTGAGAGGTGTTCTACCTGTCAATACATATTACACACAGATGGTTATATTAAGATCAATAATTATTCTATTCCTATCACAGGTCACTTTGATTGCTATGCTCAAAATGTAGTATATGTGGCTAAGTGCCAGAAGTGCCCAGTATTTTATGTGGGAAAAACATCTAGGTATTTTAGAGAGAGAATTAGAGAGCACATACTTGATATTAGGCATTTTAAGTGTACTAATGCCCAAGCGTTGCATATTATTGCCAATAATGAACATAATTTTAAATTTTGTGTGATTCAACATATTAAGAATGATGTTCAAGGTAGGACATTAGCTGTCCACTTGGACATATGTGAATTAAAGTGGCAATTAAGATTGGATCTGTCCCCTGTAGAGCTTTGATTATTGGCAAAGACACTGTCCACCCCATTGTGCTTTTTTAGGCAATGCCAACCTGATAAATGTACCAACATAACAAAACAAGCAAATGAAAATATAAAGGTTTTACTGATCAGTGTCAGAAGCCTAAACAAGGAACTCCACTGCCTATAAGCTGTTCTTACTCTGAAAACATTGATGTCAGTGTAGTGACTGAGACATGGTTTAAAACAACAAAAAGCACTGTGGTTATGCAGGGCTATAACACCTTCTACATGTTTAGACCAACTACCCTGCAGGAGGTGAAAAAAGGTGGAGGCGTCTCAAGTTAAATCCAAAAGGGACTTACATCAAGGCTGGGAAAGCAGCTGCACTGCTGCCTGTTCATGTCCACGTAACATCAGAAAGGGTCCACACCATTTATTAGCTTCATGTCCACGTAACATCAGAAAGGGCCCACACCATTTATTAGCTAGCTATAGAACTGCCTGTATGTATGACACAAGAAATCCTCAACACCTATTTACAGGAGCAAAATCACTCAGTAGTAAACCCAGTACTATTTTTCTAGGTGATCTAAAGTATGCAACTATAGACTGGGAAACCTATACCACCACTTGTGCACAAGAACAGCGATTCCTGGACTTTGTCGATACAAATGCCCTGAAACAATTTGTCAGAGTACCTACCAGGAGAAATAACATCTTGGATCTTGTCCTTACTAATATGGGAGCATCCTGCACCATTTATTTAACATTTGTTTACTGGGAAACTCATCTTGGAATGAAGCTAATTTTCAGTGGAGGCCAGGGGCAAAACACTCCAGACATATGTCTTTGAAACATGGGAAGAAACTAGAGCACCTGGAGGAAACTCACACGAACGCTGTGAGGACATACAGACTCCACACAGATGGCACTCCAGCCAAGAATCAAACCAGAGAACCTCTTCCTGTGAGGCAACAGCTCTACCACTGCACCACTACACATCATCCCCTTGCATAGCTTCATCACTTGTTAGGTGTGACCATAAAGCAGTCTCCTTCAAAATAAAACTGAAACCAGTGATCCCTTCCACTCAAGGTACCTTCAAATGTGTCTTTAAGACAAACTACCTACTCCTAATGGATACATTGGCAAGCTTCAAATCCCCAGCAAACCCAGTTGACTCTGCTGAATAGGTAGAAATGTACACCACCACACTATACCAGCATGTAAACTGTTGCACAGATGCAGCTGTACCCCATAGGAACACGTGCAGCCAAACCCCAGAAACAAACCCACATGGTGGAACCATAATATCAAGCTTTATAATAAAAGGAAAATTTTAACCAAAAGTAAAAAGAGTAATTCCTAGAATTTTAGAGCTCTTGCCACTGAAATAAACAACTCAAGAGCTTAATTAAACCTATGAAAGCCAAGTCTGAAGTTAAAATAGCTGACTAAGTAAAAGACAATCACAAGGCATTTTTTAGTTACTTTACTTCACTTCCTCTCAAAAGTAAAACCAATAACCAACAACAGGAACACACCATCAATGAGTTTTTCATATTTTATTGGAGTTGTGGTTGTTCCTAATAAAGAGAGTTGGAGTGCTGCTTTGGCTGACATTTTTTTAGTCACGTTCGTAATCTCAAAAGCACAAAACTGCAATGCGTTGAGATGATTATGAATGATGTTACCTGCACTGAGGTTGAAGATATAGCTAACCTAGTGAGTGATGAATTCAGCTCTACCTTTACCCTCTCTCCCTTCCATCTAACCCTCAAAATATACCTGAATTTGACTTACTGCCAGCTATCACACATGACCAAGCCTTAAAAGTGCTGTCAAAAGCTAAAAATACTACACTGATAGATCCTGACAATATTCCTGGATGCATTTTAAATAGCATGAAGCCTGATTAAAACACCCCTAACAGCACTGTTCAGTCTTGGCCTCCATGCCAGTTTTGTACCAAGTGAATGGAGAACAGCTGCGGTCATTCCTCTGCATAAGGGAGGACCTTCCACAGGCCCAGGTAATTGCAGACCCATAAGTCTAACCAGCTTCCTATGCAAGACCATGGAAAGACTTATCATGGAATTAATGTCAGGACATAGGAACCTCCAAACACTAGGACCCATCTCAGTTTGGATTCGTCAAGGGCAGGTAATGTTTACTCAACCTTGTGGAGTTTTTGAAAAGGTCACCAAAACAATGGATGAAGACAAAATGGTACACACCACATAAATCGACCTGGCCAAAGCTTTTGACACAATTCCCTACTCAAGCATAGTAGAAAAGCTAAATAAACTGGGTACAAACTCCTGTGTCTTGCGATGGATTGCCAGCTGGCTCACAGATAGGGTGCAGATAATTAGAACACAGGAAATTACCTCCCTAAATAGACCAGTTACCAGTGGAGTTCCTCAAAGTTTTGTGCTGGGACCTCACCTGTTCGGCATCCACTTTTCTGAAGTAAAATCCAGAACCAAAGGGCTTTAGTTGACTAAGTTTGCCAATGACTACAAGCTAGAAGTACTCATTGAATCATGAAATAACTTAGCCATGCTGCACAAATGTTTGTCTCAAATAAATAAATGAAATCAAAATTGTGGTCTGAAATTAAATGCCAAAAAATATATTTTTGCATCCCTTGAGAAGTTGTGTACACCAGGGAAATACTACATTGACAATTCACCCCTAAGAGTTGACCTAGTTGTTCAGGATTTGGGAACCTATGTGGCCAGTGATGAACTTTTAAGCAACTTATGTTTCATAGTTTCATAGTTTCATAGTAGTGTACTAGGCTATCTGCCCGGGGGCATTTATAAGCCTAGCCAACAGTGATGTGGCTTTACGCCACCCCATACTATATAGTTGCGCCTCTCTAGTAGTGACACATGTGGGACCCCATTATTTAGTAAACTATACCTCTGTCTAGTAGTGACACTGAGGTGACTCCCGGGGTAAACTTGCGATCTCCCATCCATGCATCGAGATTTTTCTTGAACAGTGCCAATGAAGGGCTCTGTCTCACATGAACTGGGATTTTGTTCCAGAGTATGGGTAACCTCTGTGTTATGAATCTATCCCTCCAGCATGTCCTATTCATATTTGTGCAGAGGTTGAAATCTTTAGCTCGCGTGGTTCTGGTGGATTTGGATTTTTTGAGATGGAGCATGTCCATCAATTCCTGGTTGGACATGGCCCTGTATGTTAGGCACAAATCACCTCTGAGCAGGCGGTATGCTACTGAATAGAGCTGGAGTTTCTTTAATCTAGCTGGATAAGGCACATGTTTGAGACCTATGATCCTCTTGGTGAGGTACTTCTGGGGTCTTTCCAGTTGTTGCATGTGCCGGGTGAGATACATCCCAAATGGAGCATTATATTCAATCATGGGCCTGACAAGGGAGGAATATAGAGGTACAATGACCTCCTTTGATCTGGATGAGAATCCCTTCATGATGAGATGGGCAAGGTAGAATGTCTTTCTGACCACTTTGGCAACATGGTTGTCAAAGGAGAGGTCACTATCGACTTGAGTCCCCAGGTCTCTGATTACTTCTTCCGTATTCAGTGGGTTATTGTCTACGTGATAATTTGTGGGTACTTTGTTTTTCCCAAAGGGGATGACTATACATTTTTGGCGTTAAGTTTGAGGCCATGATTCCGGCACCAGTTGTCCGTTTCAGTGAGACCTTTCTGTAGGATGTGTGTGTCAGCAGGTGAATCAACTATGGCACCCAGTTTGCAGTCATCTGCAAACTTTGTCAGCCATAATCCTTCCATATTTGCTTTCACATCTGAGAAGTAAATGCCGAATAAGAGTGGACCTAAGACTGAGCCCTGTGGGACACCACTTGTGACTGGTTTTGAGTCTGACATGGCTCCAGCAATTTTAACCTTATGGGTTCTGTTTTTTAGCCAGTTTGCTACCCATCTTGTGACATATGGATTTACATTTAGGCTGTTGAGCTTGTCAATGATGCCAGAGTGTGGTATCGTGTCAAAGGCCTTAGCCAAGTCCAAGTAGGCAGTGTGGACAGCCTTGCCCTCATCGATGGCACTAGTGACTGTCTCGAAGAAATCAACCAGGTTTAAGAGGCAGGATCTGCCTTTTACAAAACCGAACTGTGTGGGATCAAGGGTCTGCAGATCCCCAATGTCGCCATTTATGAGTTCCATGATGATTCTTTCCATAGCCTTACAGACCAGGCTGGTCAAACTTATGGGGCGGTAGTTACCAGGGTCAGTAGAATTTCCCCCTTTGTGAAGTGGGACCACTGTTGCTGTGCGCCAGTGTTCAGGTACATATCCTGTAGTGAGGCTAAGATTGAATAGCGTTCTTAGGGGCGGGTTTAGTTCATCTTGAAGTTCACGTAACACGCAACCGGGATACCATCGGGTCCCATAGATGCTGTGTTTTTGCCTTGTTGAGTGCTGATTTCACCTGTATGTCTGTGATGACAGGTAGGTTACATTCAGCAGGGATAATTACTTCATCTTTAGGGGTGAGGAGGGAGAAATTTGCACTGAACCTATCTGCCAGAATATTGGCAATGTCGGTAGGGTCAGTGAATTTTTGTCATTGTGTACTAACTCAGAGCATATCTGAGAATTTCCTCCCAAGGTTCTGACATAATTGAAGAAGGCCTTGTGATTGTCTTTGGTATCCTTGGCAATCTTTTTCTCAAAGTTTGCTTTAGATGTTTTTATGAGAGAACGTAGTTTTTTACTTGTGCTGATCAGGGAAGCTTTTCCCTTGTGGGATTTGGCTTTGTCCTGCAGTAGCTTCCTTCTTTTGTTGTACAGTTTGTTTATAGCCGGGTCTACCAAACCGGCGTTTCCTTGGTGGAGAGGGTCTTGGTTTTAGTTGGGATTGCTTGATCCATGCATTCTTGGAGATGTCCGTAGAAGGCTTTTGTGAAGGATTCAGCATTTTGGGATGTGGTTTCCATTAACCCAGTAGGCTTAAAGGATATCATTTCTGACTTAAGGAGCGCAAAGTCAGCTTTTGAAAAGTTTTTCACTGTAGTCTTTTGTTCTGGCGGTGGGGTGGGATATGTACATCCAACGTGATCAGTTTATGATCAGATCTTACTAGTGAGGGGTTTATATCCGGTGCGGAGCATTTGGACCCCATGTTTGTGATAATCAGGTCAAGTATATTATCTCTCCTCGTAGGAGAAGTGACCAGTTGCTCCATAGCATTTGAGTTTATGAATTCCAGGAATCTTTGGGCTAGGGTGTTAGGGCTAGAATAGTGGGCCCAGTCTATGTTGGGGTAGTTGAAGTCACCCAATATGATGGTGTTTGGTGTGACATTCATATCCTCCAGTGTTTCCAGGAATGCTTGATGGGATTCCTGGGATTGGGAGGGTGTTCTATAACATGCGACCAGTTGTATGGCAGTTTTGCCTATGGTGAGTAAAACTTGTATGGTTTCTGATGCTTCATGGGTAGCCACCAATCGAGAGGTGTAGGTGTCCTTTATGAATATGGACACTCCCCCTCCTTTTGTGGTTTGGCCTGGAACTTGAGGCCGAAACGCATGATATGAGGTATAGCCTGGTAGCGCTGGAGTGCTCTCAGGAGCCTTGAACCAGGTTTCGGTTACTGCACAGACATCGATGTTCTCCATACTGAGAAGTGCTTCGAGTGCCTGCATCTTGAGATTTAGACTTCTGGCATTGAGCAGCATTACCCTTAATTTTTTTCCATTTTTGTTTTATGGAGGTTGATTTGTCCTTTGAGCATTGCCTAAAAAGGCACTATGGGGTGGCAAGAGCCTTGGCCAGTATCCGGAAGCCCAGTGGTGACAGGTGCAAGCCATCCCTTGAAGCAACGTGGCTTGTCCAGCATGTCATCCCAGGCTGACAGACATTGGATCCCCCTAGAATGACACCAGTGATTAAGCCAATTGTTAAAACTGATCATTGTGTCTTTGTACTGAGGCATCATTCTTGGTGAAGGCAGGATGCTGCTCAGAGTCAGGGTCATACCAGTCTGGGCTACATAATCGGAGAGCTCCTCAATGTCTCTTTTCATGTAGTCCAGGGAGGTACGTCTCAGGTCATTCACACCCGCATGGACAATGACTGAATCATACTTGTACTTGCTTTGGAGTGACCTGAGTGCGTGTGTAATGTGGCGGATCCTAGCTCCCGATAGGCAGCTCACCATTACCCTCTCCTTATTCAGCCTGGTAAGTGGAACGTCGGTGTGTCTGACTATAGAGTCACCTATTACTAATGTCTCTGGCATAGTGTTTTGCCTTAGGGGCTGTGATTGTGTGACACACCTGTTGCTTGAGGTATGTGTTGTAGGTGTTGCGTTTTGTGGGGTGTATTTCTGGGTGTCTGCTTTGGAGGCCTCTGTTGTTTTGGTAATTTTTTATAAGAGCCTCCGAGTATGTCTTTGTGTTCTTATGTGTTTGGTTTGTAGTAGTGGTGGTTTTATGTGTGACTGGTTTTGCTTTGGGTGTGGGTACCATCTCCTCCTGTCTGGTCTTGCCAGTCCTGAGTTGAGAGAGTTCAGCCTCCAGTCTGGCTATATAGTTGCATCTCTCACAAGTATATGTGTTAGTAGGAAGGAGGAGAGGGTTGTCTGTGTACATGAGACAATTGTAACATTGTCTTAAGATTCCCAGATTAACCAGCTGAACAAGAGAGGATGCTAGTGGTCTACCACTCGACATACTAGAATATTATAAGGAGTGTTGTGCCTTTAAGGGAAGTGGGTATATACTATAAGAAAGTCCTTTTATATTGCACAGCTTATAAACAAAGGGATTGTGTCTAGATCTATGGATCATTGTCCCCTCTTCCTCCACCCTCTTTAGGCCAGTCATTGAATATAATGCCTCCTTTGGCATGTATCAGTACAGATACATGCAACAACTGGAATGCTTGCAGAAATACCTTACTGAAAGGATGCAAGGCCTAAACAGCATGGCCTACATGCACTATCTGAAAGCCTTGTCACTACAGTTGGTATCATACCAACTGCTAAGAGGTGACCTGTGTCTGACATACAAGGCATCCTACAACCAATTGCTTATGAATTTATTGCATATCTACAAGTCAAATGACATAAGAAATACTTGGCCTGGGGATCTATAACCTCTTCTCCCCAAAAATTTTGGAAAAATGTAAACCAGCAACTAAAACCCACCCAAAAACGCTACCGCCAAACCAAACAGCCCTGATACTAATGTTCCCATCGAAACACACTTCAAGTCCCACTTTGTGAACTCAATTCTATCCTTAGTATCACAGGACAGTTCCAACCTCACTATTCCTGCAACATAAATAACACTAATACAAGCTTGATCCTCAAAACAGTTTCCACCACTTCAATAAAAAGCATGCTCTCCAAACTAAGAACCTCATCAACAGCAGCCGACTTACTCCCCAGCTATTTCTTGAAACTCACAGCAGATGCTATTGCTATCCCAGTCTCCACTCTCATAAACAGATCAATTGTTGAAAACTATGTGTCCATACTCTGTAAAATATCCTATGTTACACACATATATAAAGGAGGGACTTCCACTGAACTTAATAACTACAGACCCATTGATATACTCTCCCTCCTGGCCACAATCCTAGAAAAATGCATCCATACCCAGGTGCTAAAATATCTCCTAGACAGCAACATCCTGTCACCTACTCAACATGGTTTCAGACCTGCCCATAGTACAACTATAGCCTCCTCTGCTTCACAGACACAGTAAACCATCTCTAAAACGAAGGCCTGCAAGTGTTAACTTTTTTGGATATGTTCAAAGCATTTGACACAGTCTTGCACCAAATCCTGCTAAACAAACTAAATCAATATCACCTATCAAATTCCACTCTTACCTGGTTCCAAAGCTACTTAACTGACAGGTACCAAGCTGTGAAATGGGAAAATTCTCTCTCTCCTCAGCTGCCCATAACTATAGAAGTCCCATGGGGTTCCATTTTAGGACCACTACTATTCACAATCTTCACAAATGACCTCCATACCTCCACACAGCATGCCTCTATCATTCAGTATGCAGATGATACTACCTTAATCTGTGCTGAACAAAACATTCCCACAATCCTTAAAACAACTCAACTAGCATTCTCTGACATTGAAAACTACCTTACCAAGGCCCAACTTATCCTCAGTCCAAAGTAAACTCAGCTTATGATTATAACCAGTTCTAACAAAAACACTGGTAACAGTCAATTCATTATCTACTCCACAAATGGTACTCCAGTCACTCCAGTGGCACAGGCTAAGCTACTGGGAATAACCATAGACTCCCACCTAAAATTTGATAGTCATCTCAACTATTAAAAAAGTATATGCCAAACAGGGATCACTCTACTGTATCAAACCATTTCTTACCAACAATACAAGATCAGCCATTGCTCGCTCCCAACTTCTGTCCACCCTACTCTATGCATCTCCCATTCTGACTAATCTAAAAAAAAACTGAACTAAGCAAAATTAAAACCTGCTATAATAGAATTTCCCGCTTTGCTGCAAATTGCTCATATAGAACTCATCACTGTATCGCTCTGAGACAGCTCCACTGGCTTGAACTGCCCAACCTCCTAACCTACAATCAGCTCTGCCTCTGTCATTCTATCTACTAACTCCCCAATAAGTGTTCTACCGTCAAAAACCTAGTACAACATCACTCAGCCAAAAGGCCTCTTAGATCATCAAGCAAACTACTACTAGAAGTCACCAACAGCTACAATAGCTTTGGAGATGCACTATATAGTAGTTCGGTGGCTAAAAAATGGAACTATGTCCCCACTAGCATTCAAAACACATCGTCCAAAGCCTCCTTTAAAGACCTCATCAGGCAACATCTCAAGCAAAGTTGGCAGTGCCATGATTGCACCCCAGGCTAGTGAAAGCGGATAAGGTACACATACTAAACCTGGAGTACTTGATAATAGTTTTCACTCTTACACACAAACACTGGCTAATGTACAATGTATGTACCTGTGTACTGTGTGTGTATTCTACCTATGTTCCAAATTTCAGCTGTACACCACAAATCTATTAATTACCTTTATTTTTAAATTAATGTTTTCTTGTTTGTTCTCTCCACTGTAATTGTTGATGTGCTGCATACCACTGTAAAAACATGTCTCTTGTAATTTGTGTGTATAATGGTCATGTCTAAATATCTAAATGTGTCTGAAATTTTTCTATGTGGAGCTTTTCTCCCCAGGCCTCTGCTGAAAAATGGCCTTTTCAGCTCAGTCAGACACCCCCTGTTAACAAATGTAAAATAAAAAATAAAAAAAATAAATAAATAAAAAATAAACTTCTGCAACATCAACAGAATGGTTTGGAAGAGCAGGTATATTTCACAGAGGATACCACTGCTGTGGAGCAGACTCCCCACGCACATAAAACAACGTTCATCCTTGTCCATTTTCAACCTCAGCTTAGGTCTGTGGATAAGAAACATAACATTTACTCCAGGACTGCCCCCTGCGCCACTAATGGTCAAAGGTAGCTCCTAAACCCATTTTCCCATGCATGGGTCTCCTCAAATGTTCTATGGTATGATCCCAGTTATTGCCATTAGGGGTAATATATAATTATAGACCATGGGATAGGTAAGGACACTCTATAACCAAATGAGATAAGTTATTTCAAGTACAGAAGGGGAACTTGGCTAGGCTTAAAATGGCCTACGAGGGCAGTTGGCCTGGTACTTACCTATGAACCTATGAACATATGTGGCTTAGTATTTGTATCAATTCTAAACGGATTTTTAATTGTTTCCTATCTAGTCGTATGTTTTATCTTACTAAAGTACTGTTTTATTACAGTGTGGTAGTATATTGTGTTTTATTTCAACCAAAGTAGCTCTGTTTATTTGGAGTGGTTTAACACACTGTGTAACATTTTGTCATTGTTCTCACTCTGAGCTGGAGTTGTAAATAGTTGTAAGATTCAGTTTATTCACACTCTTACCAAAAAAAATAATTAAAAAGAATACTTAAATGTTAATAGCTGTATAAACAAAACTCTGTATATATACTGATCACAAGGGTTGGGGAACTACAAGACATTTGTTGAGGAAACAAGTTACTTAAAGTAATAATAGTTGCACATCTTGCTGGTATTTGAGCTCAGACAAAAGAAGGCTTCTACAAATATATAAAAAATAAAAAAAAACTGTCTACCTACAGGTACTTGTACTCACTGTGTCCATTTGTTGTTTCTAGGTACTGCATTTTCCTTCCACAGTCCAAAGACATGCCATAGGTGAATTTGCAGTCCACCGGATTGTCAATAAGTGTGTGTTTGTGTGTGTGTGTGTGTGTGTGTGTGTGTGTGTGTGTGTGTGTGTGTGTGTGTGTGTGTGTGTGTCTGTGTGTATATGCATGCATGTCCTGCAGTGGTTTGGCACCCCATTCAGGATTAGTTTGTTTGACATCTTCCCAGTTAATATTAGGATTTATTTACAACAAGTAGAACAGTGTCACAACCCAATTTTAAGTTACATCTTTCTGGCCTAACTAAAAAAAATATAAATATTATAAAATAATTAACAAAGGAATGTATATTGCAGTGACAGAACAACAATAATTTGTAAGTGACATTAATACAATTCATTCCAGTAAGGATAGGCTAAAGCTACCTTGCAACCCTGTCATGGATTAAGTGGTTAATGAGAAAACAAATAAATAATTAATATGTAACAAAAGTGCTTTTATATGGCAAGTGACAATGAAAATAATACGACATTTGTATTGCATAGAACATAGCAGCAAATGTGCTCCATCATTTCAGGTTTAGTGATATTACCTCAATATATCTTGATTTCTTTTCTGTTGCTTTTCAGATAAGAGGACAGTTTAGTAAACACAGAAAGACATTCAGAGATATAATGCTATGGCCCATTATCAGCATTTTATTTGTGTTAGAGGCACTCAGTACAACTATGTTGTATCTCATTAGTCACTCTCTGTTAGCATTAATTTATAAACACATGCAACACACCCAGTTGTGATGCTTGACAAACACAACAAAAACATAAAGCTAGTCGCTGCCTTCATGACAAAAACAAACAGCAACTGTAATAAATGTGAAGGTAGCAATGACAGTTAGATGAGACCAGTGAGAAGAAAAGGTACCTGTGTTGGAAGCATACAGATATATTTGGATACACTTATGGATCATATGGGAGACAGAGCATATCCTAGCAAGAACGGGGCATATGTTACAGAAGCAGTTTTAGGACTTTAGTCTGTTTTAGAACATAGAGACACACTGCTGCACATGTAAGTGTGTGAGCATACACATGTACACAAACACACAAACACACACACTTGAACAGACCCACACACACACACACACACACACACACACACACACACACACACACACACACACACACACACACACACACACACACACACACACACACACACACACACACACACACACACACACACACACACATACACGTGCTGGACAATTTTCAATTTGCCTATCAGAACGTCCTTGAGAGAAGCAAGAGATCCCAGAAAAACCCATGAGGACACAGGGAGAACACAGTGACACCACTCAGAAGACAAGTCTATGTCAGTTATTGGAAGGACCAAATTGTCGAAACCCATATGGTCAACAATTTGATTTGTCAGACTACTCTGACAGAGATTGTGGTACAGTGTGGATTGGGGAATTTGCCCTTTTCCCAACTGCAGTGTGAGCTCAGAGTTAGTATAAATAATTAGCAAGGGGTGTAAGGAGTGCAGGACGGCTTTCTACCCTACAAAAACATTGTTTGAGTTGTTGGCGGGTATAACTGCCTTGTTGGCCACATTGTCTTGACCATATGGATTTCAACAATGTGGTTGTCCAATATATTGACATAGAGTTTGTAACCAAGCTGGAGAAGCAAGTGCTGTGAGACAGCTATGCTAAATTTAGAGTACTATCGCAAATGTTTATCCACATTGCCCTGAGTCTTTATCACATTGTCTGTATTTAATAACTTGCAGTTAGGCTAATTTGCTTTTGAGTTATTGCTGCTGTAAACCTATATATCTATATACGTATTGTGTAACTCTTTATTTTGCATCTTTTTCACTCCTTTTCAGTCTTGCCCTCTCCTGTGTGCCATATTCATGTTTATCTGCATGAGACCACAGGGCCATCGATAACCTCAGAATCCTTTACTACAATACTCAGGGCTTATATTGTAACTGTCCTGTATCTACACCCCTAATATTTTAAAGTGTAGGTGCCTTGTTTTTATATTGTAAATAGTGGTAATTTCCTTTTTAAGTAGCTTTGGCATGCACAACACTGTTTGATAGCTGTGGGCAGTGTTTAATTTCATCTCACTGGCCCTAAACACTTCCCACTCTGCCTCACTTTCTCCCCAGCTTGGTGTTAACCTGCTCTTTTGCCTGATACTAGTGGGTGCTTAGCTACAGTGCTTTTCTGAACTTAGGCTCTTTATTTGTTAGTGGAAAGTAACCAAATGGAACTCCAAGTTTAAACATTCAAAGGTTAAAAACTTTAGAAATAGCTTTTCCTACCTGAACATAGATTTTTTTCTTTGGTTGTTAAACATTAGCAGTCTATAAGGGGGTGTAGCCCTGCTCCGTTCACCTTATCAGCACTCATACTCACTTCGCTCCCTACCCTACCCCCATTCCCACACACCCCTATAACAATTACCTTTATACGATCCCCTCCCTCCCTTCCTTTCTCATCATCCACTGAAAAACAACTTCCTGCCTAATTAATTTACATCACTTCCTTCTCGACTATCCACTCACCAACAACGTCCTGTCAAATTAAATATACATCCTTTCGTGCACTGAACAAATATACCCCATCCACATTCCCTATACCCTCATTCAAAAACGCAACACCTTATTATTACCACCACACTCCTCCTTCTTCTCTCCGCACTCACATGCTATCACACTCACCTCTCCTATCCACTGCTCTGCTTTACTACATCCTACACCCATGATACCAATTCTACAATACCCTTCTTCAGTATCTCCCCAGCCCTATTCAACCTCTCCACCTCCTGTCTTTCTAAATTACCTAAACATCAAATCCTCCCACCTACTTATATACCTAAACCCAAACTATACAAACTACACCTGTATATTACTATACTCTCCCTTCCTAAGAATAACTTACTCACATCTGGGGATATCCACCCAAACCCTGGCCCCTCTCCCTCTCAACTTACTCACAAATCTCTTTTGCCTCCTACCTCCCTTCCCTCTCCTAACTCCCACAACAAGCATTGCACAACAAACACATACTCACCCAAACACCTAACAATATACTCTCTAAATATTCAAAGCCTAACTAACAAAATCACTGTGTTACATACCTAGATAACCCATACAACTCCAGACATCCTTTCTTTATCTGAAACTTGGCTTAAGCCACATATCACTAATAATGAAATTCTCCAACCAGGCTATAACATCTATCGCTCTGACAGAATCTAAAAAAAGGGGGTGGTGTAGCCATACTCCACTCTAATAGCCTCAACCTATCACCTTTCCCCACACCTATCCCTGACGTCCACCCAGCCAAACTTATCATCCTCAATTTCCACCTTAATGCCCACAAGAAACTGTCTATAGCTTCCATCTACATCCCTCCTGAGAATAATTTGTCCATCTTAGAAAATATCGTAAACTGGTTCTTCCACAATATACTCTATGAAACCATCGTCTTGAGAGATGTCAGGCTAGACTGGTCCAAACTAAAAGTGACTCTCCACAACTCAGTATCAGCCTACATGGGTTCCATCAAATGATTTCTTCCCATACCCATCACCATAAAATCTAATCCTCTAGCTCCATAATAGACTGGATACTCACTAACTCCTCCCATCACTACCACAACCCCATGACCCAACCAGATTGCCTTAGTGACCACCTCCCTACCTCTGTCCTAAGATATACCACCCAACCTCCCAAAACCTACTTTTACAGGGATTGTCATAAACTCTCTAACTTTAATATAGCCCAATTGAACTCCATTCTTTCTAGTACAGACTGGTCCATCCTTAAACAAATCCCTCTTAATGATGCAGTCAACTTGTTCAATACCACCTTTCTGAATACCCTAAACTCCATTGCTCCCTCTAGGAAGATTAGAATTAAATCCAGTCATGCTCCCTGGCTATCCAAAGAAACCAGATTCCTTATGCACAAAAGAGATAGTACTTGGAAAGCCTGGATTAAAACAATGGAACGGCCTCTACTACACAAATACAGGCATCTCAGGAATCTTAAAAAAAAACAAACAAACAATGATAAAAGGTCCTTCTATAACTCTGCACACCTCAATAGCAAATCCAACCTTTGGAAGTTTTGGTTGTCTCTAAACAGAATTCCTTCTCCTGGCTGCCTCTCAACACCCTGCCCTTACCAAACACATCCCCTCTAGAAACAGCTACTCTTCTTGATAAACACTTTATCAACACCATCCAAACACTCCTACCTACCAAACCTAATACCTGTTCTCTGCCTATCCCTCCCAACCATCCGAATAATGATCTATTCCCTTTGCACCCTGTCCCTACTTCCTACGTTAGACCCCTTCTTCAAAACCTTAAACCCTGCTCTCCCTCCTCTGACAACCTGCCTCCCACCTTACTCAAACTTGCTGCTGACCCCATAGCCTATCCAGTATCTATCCTAATCAACAGATCAAGTTCAGGAAGCCCCTGTCTCTACCCTTTGTAAATCCTTCTTCACCATTCTCCTGCGTAAAGGTGGAAACTCTACTGACCCATCTAACTACCACCCCATTGCTATTCTATCCCCCCCTCTAAAATTCTTGAAAAATGCATACACTGACAGCTTCTTAACCACCTCCTCCAGCACATCCTTCTCACTCCTACTCAGCATGGGTTCCATCCTAACCATAGCACAACTACTGCCCTCTTATCCTTCACACATACCATTGCCGAGGCCCTAAATAACAACAAACCCATATCTTGTCTATTCCTTGATCTTTCCAAAGCCTTTGACACAGTTTCTCATCCCCTACTGCTATCTAAACTTGCAAACCTAAATCTATCCTCTTCCTCCCTTGCCTGGTTCTCCAGTTACTTATCCCGCAGGCAACAATCTGCCAAATGGCTTTCTTCCACCTGTCCATTCATACCTGTCTCAACCAGAGTACCACAAGGCTCTATCCTGCATTCCCTCCTGTTCAACATGTTTACCAATGATCTCCACACATCTTCTATAGAATCCTCTATGATCCAATATGCTGATGACTCAACCCTCATCTCCATCTCTGACAATATCTCTGAACTCCACTCTCTAACACAACAAGCATTTGTATCCACAGAACAGTGGCTGACTAATAATCTACTGATCCTTAACCCCAAAAAGACCAAACTCCTACTCTTCCTCCCCAATCTCTCACTCTCCACAAATCCACCTTTGCTATTACAGCCTCAAGCAATGCTATACTCTAACCTAAAGCTCACACAAATCTCCTTAGAGTCATCATCGATGATCCTCAAACAATAATATAATCCAACCTGAAGCTCACACAAATCTCCTTGGAGTCATCATTGACGATGAACTCAAATTCAACATTCACATGCTCTAATGTATAAAAAAGACACACCAGAAACGTGGTTTATTGTATCGTAACAAAACAATTCTCACCGCAAATGCCAGACTCTCCCATGCACAAGCCCTACTCCTCCCCTCTCTTCTATGTACTGCCCCTGTGGTCACTAACATTCAAATTACAACCTTGAACAAACTCCAACAAACCTACCATAAGATAGCTAGGTTTGTCACAAATTCTCCTTACAATTCACATCACTGCCTTGCCCTAAACTCACTCTAGTGGCTTGAATTCCCCCAACTTCTACTATGGTCTCAGCTTCAGATGCTTCACTTTATTCTCTATAAGCCTACATCCTGTCCTGCTCTCTCTTCCTTTGTCTCTATCTATACCCCCAGATTCTCTGCACCTCTAATCAACTACTGCATGTCTACCAACCCAATAAAACTGCAGGGATACTCCTATACAAACACTCAGTTGCCCAAGCTTTGAACAAACTTCCAATAGGCATACACTCAATTATCCACACATCATACTTTAAAGAAAAGCTCAAACTTCATCTACTTAACTTAAAGCTTTGCCCTTTTCAAGCTCCAACGTAAGTCCTCCTCCAATTTAATCTCTCTTACTTCCTTCCCTCTGTTCTAAGTACTCCATTATTATAGATACACACTGTTGGCCATAACTCCTTTTGTATATATGTAAATATCCTTGGTTCTCTGTAAAAAAAAAAAAATTGCATTTTATTTTTAATTTTCTTGTATTACTGATTACTGTTGCATTTGTATATTTGTGATTTATTGCATTTGCATTTTTCAATTTTCTTGTAAAACTGACTTCTGTTGCATTTAAATTGTTGTAATTTGTTACATTTTGCATTCTTTGTTACCTTGTTCTGTATGATGCTTTTCTCCTCAGGTCACCACTGAAAATTGGCCACAAGACCAGCTGGACAAACCTGGTCAACAAATGTCAATAAATAAAATAAATAAGTAAATACCCCTAATACCCCTCCACTGTGCTACTCTCTATAGTTAGAGCCGAGTAAATAGCAGGTCATTAAATTATTTATTTTGAAATGCTTGTTAAACCAATTATTATTTAAATGAGATCATTTGTCTGGCAAATACCTTCTTAAAATGTAAAATTTTCATGGAATCATAGTGATTACTGGCTAATGACCCTAAAGGGCCTTTTTATGCCTGGCCATGCTACCTAAATGTAATGGACTGATTAGGATCCCATACATTTTGTAAATGATGTGTATAACTTTGGCATGGGTGGTTGAGCATTTAAAAGCTCTGTCTTTCTAATAGGGACATAGGTGCCAGGCCAGGAAAAAAATTTGCTTTGAATGATATGGAAACCTGTTCCAGAGAAGAGACAGTCTCTGAGATACATATCAGTCATTCCAGCACATCTTATTTACATTGTAGGCAAGGCTGAGGTCCCTCATTTGAATGTTTCTGATGCTGTTTGTTTTACAAATGTATCAAGTCCTTTAAGGCTGGATCAGAAGAGGCTTTGTAGGCCAGACATAGATCACCTCTTAGCAGTCTGTAGGAGACCAAGTATACATATTCATATACATTTGAATAGGTCTCCACAGGACATGTTTACTATATTGTGTGTTATTTTTGTAAGAATCTCTGTGGATGCTACAGTTATTGTTGCATATGCCTGGTTAGGTACATCCTAAAGGGGGCATTGTATTCAATGACTGGTCCAAGGGTTGAACAAGGATTGAACAAAGTTCCTTTGTCTGATAAGCAGATGATTCGACCATAATCACATAGGTTCATAGGTAGGTACTAGGCTATCTGCCCGAGGGCATTTATAAGCCTAGCCAGAGTGTGTCAGCTTTCGCCACCCCATTGATTAATTAACTGATCCTCTGTCAAGCAGAGCCAATTAAGTGATAACAGGGGTGTATTTTCTGTTACCCATCCACTCGTCAAGGTTCCTCTTGAAGAGTGTTAGTGAAGGGCTCTGCCTGATGTAATTTTGAATTTTGTTCCAAAGCATGGGGAGTCTCTGTGACAGGAATCTATCCCGCCAGCATGTTCTATTTATTGTTATGGTGAGATTTAGCTCACAGTGACTTGGATTTCTTTAGGTGGAGCATGTCCATCAATTCTGAGTTGGACATGGCTTTGTAAGTCAGGCAGAGATCACCTCTGAGTAAGCGGTATGCCACTGAGTACAGCCGGAGTTTTTTCAGTCAGGCTGCATAGGACATATGTTTGAGGCCGGTAATCCTCTTGGTGAGGTACTTTTATGGTCTTTCCAGCTGTTGGAAGTGTCTTGTGAGGTACATCCCAAATAGGGCGTTGTACTCTATGATTGGACTAATGAGTGACGAGTAGAGGGGTACTATAACCTCTTTATTTCTAGATGCAAACTCTTTAGTAATTAAATGGGCCACATAGAAGGATTTCCTAACTACTTTGGCAATATGATTGCCAAAGGAGAGATTACTATCTACCTGGGTCCCCAGATCTCTTATTACCTCTTCTGTATTAAGGGGGCTGCCACCTATGTGGTAAATTGTGGGTGTTTTGTTTTTCCCAAATGGGATGACTATGCATTTTTTGGCATTTAGCTTGAGGCCATGACTTTGACACCAGGTGTCCATCTCAGTAAGGCCCTTTTGGAGGATGTCTGTCTCAGCCGGAGAGTCAATTATGGCTCCCAGTTTGCAGTCATTGGTGAACTTGGTTAGCCATAGTCCTCCTGTGTTTGCCTGTACTTCTGAGAAGTATATGCTGAACAGTTGGGGTCCCAGGACCGAGCCTTGCAGGACACCACTTGTGACTGCTTTAGAGTCAGACCTGGAGCCCACTATTCTTACCGTGTGAGTTCTGTCTGTAAACCAGTTGGCAACCCATCTCGTGACATAGGGGTTTATGTTCAGGCTGGTGAGTTTTTCTGTAATACCTGAGTGGGGAATCGTGTTGAAAGCCTTGGTGAGGTCAAGGTAGGCTGTGTAAATCACCTTTCCCTCGTCTATGGCCTTGGTGACTGTCTCGAAGAAGTCAACCAGGCTTAGTTGGCGTGATCTGCCCTTAACAAAGCTGAACTGGGTCGGGTCAAGTGTTTGGAGGTTCCCAATGTCTTTGTTAATGAGTTCCATGATGATGTACTCCATAGCCTTGCAGGCCAGGCTAATGAGACTTATGGGGTGATAGTTACCAGGGTCAGTTGTGGCCCCTCCTTTCTGGAGAGGAATAACCATTGCTGTGCACCATTTTATGGCATGTAGCCTGTGGAGAGGCTGGAGTTGAACAGCGTGTTTAGGTGGGGGGTTAGTTCATTCTGTAGTTCATGCAAGACGCAGCCTGGGACACCATCTGGTCCCATTGATGTTGTGTTTTTGGCTTTTGAAAGGACTGTTTTCACCTGTGCGTCTGTGATTTTTGGGACACTACACTTTTCCGGTATTGTTGTGGGCCCTTTTGGAGGTGAGAGGGGGGGGAAGTTTGCACTGAATCTATCTGCTAGGATGTTGGCAATATCAGTAGGTTCAGTATATTTTGTGCTATTTTGCACTAGTTCAGTGCATATCTCTGAGTTGCCACTTAGATTCTTAACACAGCTAAAGAAGGCTTTGTGGTTATCTTTTGAATCCTTGGCTATTTTTCTTTTGAAGTTAGCCTTGGATGATTTCATGAGGAACCTTAGTTTCTTACTGATACTGATCAGGGATGTCTTTCCTTCTTGGGATTTGCTTTTTTTCTGAACTAGTTTCCTCCTTCTATTGTATAGCCTGTTTATTGCAGGGGTCCACCAAACTGGTTTCCTTCTCTTAGAGGAGTGAATCTTGGTTTTGCTAGGGATGGCACAATTCATGCATCCTTGTAGGTGCTCAAAGAGTGCATTTGTAAAGGTTTCTACATCTTGGGCAGCATTATCCTTTAGCGTGGGGGCTGTGAAACTTACCACCTCTGTCTTAAGTAAGGTGAAGTTTGCTTTAGAAAAGTTTTTTACTGTGGTTTCCTTAGTTGGGGTGGTGGTGGGGTGTGGACATCCAGAGTGATTAGTTTATGGTCTGATCTAACAAGTGACGGGTTGACCTCCAGTGTGGAACACCTTTTGCCATTGTTGGTGATGACCAGGTCCAATATGTTTTCACCTCTGGTTGGGAAGTTTACCAGCTGATCCAGGGCATTTGAGTTGATGAATTCCAGGAAGCGCTGGGCCTACTACTCAACGCCAGGAGTTTAAATCTCAAAATGCAGATGCTCAAAGCACTCCTCAGTATGGAGATTGTCGACATCTGTGCAGTAAGTGAAACCTGATTCATCCTCTAACAACCTCTCAGAACTCCATACCTCAACTCAAAAAGCATTTACATCTATAGAATCTTGGCTAAGCGAGGCTCAACTGCTACTCAGTCCCATAAAAACAAAACTTTTACTGTTCTCTTATAAACCCATAACTCTTGACTTTAAGATATTCTCACAAAACAATACTGAAATCGAGCTTGTTAAAACATCAGAACTACTGGGCATTACCACTGATGGCAAACTCTCTTTTGAAAATCACATACAATAAAAAAAACACTTCAAGCTAGGAAAGCTCTATAGGCATAAAATCTTCCTAAATATGTCTACCAAAACAAAACTTCCAATAGCCTACTTCTCCCTTTCTCCTGTATGGCAGTCCTATTTTCAGTAACCTACACACATCACTCATGAATAAATTACAATCAGGCTACTACAAAACAGCAAAATTCGCCACCAGTATGCCAACTCACACACATCACTGCTTATACATCAAAACTTTAAATTGGTTTGAATTCTCACATTAACTATATTACACCCAACTCACTCTTGTTCACAAACTACTATATAACTCAAATTACTGCCCTTCTCTTCAAGATATGGCACATACATATACTCCAACCCGAAACCTTAGGTCTTCTAATAAACTTTTCCTAACCATAACTAAACCCAACAAGGGAGTTGGGCAATGCCTTTATGCCCATACAGTAGCCAAACTCTGGAATGCTCTGCCACTCTCAATTACTCAACTAGACGCTACAGAAACATTTAAATCAACATTAAAACAGTATTACCTTAATAAAACCTTACATGTACTTGCAATCACTTGAACAAACCTCCTTAAAAATATACTTTATCCAGTACATTTCACATAAATTGACTCATAAACTTAAGAAAGGCAAATACCGTTCTATGCTGTATGATTTATAAAGTATAGTTGAAAGAATTTTGATAGAAGCCTTGCTTTATTGTTTTTGTTATGAACTGTATTTTGTCTTAATGTTACAATCTGCTGTCTATGTATAGATCTTTATACACAGTTTTAAGTTTTTACTAACTTTGTTTAATGTATCACTGTATCTTCTGGAGCTTTTCTCCCTGGGCCTCCACTGAAAATGAATCCTTGATCCAGTGGACTTTCCCGGTCAACAAATGTCAATAAATAAATATTATGGAACAATGACATCAGTGAAATTGGGTGCCATACCTTTACCTATGAGTTGTGCAACAAAGAATTATTTCCTTACTACATTGGACATGTAGTGCTGAAAGACCAATTCACTGCCTACATGTGTTCTCATATCCCTGACCTCTGAGTCTACCCTTTAGGATATTTATTTAATATTTGTTTACTGGTAAAGTCTGACTTGGAATGAAGCCAATATTCAGTGGAGGCCCAGGGAGAAATGCTCCAGATGCATGTCTTTGTAACGTGGGAGGAAACCCACACGAACGCAGGGAGGACATGCAGACTCCACAAAGAAGGCACCCAAGCCAAGAATCGAACCATATAACCTATTGCTGTGAGGTGAAAACACTACCGCTGCACTACTGCACATTATTATTTATATAATACTTTGCAGGGGTGGCTGTCTACCCAAAAGAGACCATTATGTACCTCTTGGCATTGAGTTTTAGACCATGACTATAGCACTAGTAATTTGTCTGTGTTAGGCCTTCTTTGTGTCACTGAAGGATTCTATGAATGGTTCTAGTTTACAGTCATCTGTGATCTTTGTCAGCCAGAGGCTTTTGATACTGGTCTTGACTTCAGAGATGTAGATGTCTAAGAGGAGCAGACCCAGCACTGAGGGACCCCACTAGTGACCTTCCATTTAGTGGATATATACTCCCCTGTCCTGACTTCTTGGGTTCTATAATTGAGCCATCTGGCTGTCCTGCAGGTAACACAGGAGTTTATACCTAATTTCTTGAGCTTATCTACAATGTGTAAGTGGGATACCATGTCATATGTCTTGGCCAGGTCAAGGAAGGTTGAATGTACCACTTTGTCATCATCCTTTGCTTTGGTGACTTTCTTTGAAGAAGTCCACCAGGTTTAGTAGGCATGATCTAGCCTTATCAAATCCAAACTAAGTTGTATCCAATGTCTGAAGGTCACCTATATTGTTATTTATCATATCCATATTATTCTTTCCATGGCTTTACATGTGAGACTTGTCAGACTTATGCATTGTTGTTTCTGTTGTCCATGGATGGCCTACCCTTATGCACAGGGATAACAGCTGTAGTCTTCCATTCATTTGGCACAAAGCATCTTTGGAGGCTGTGGTTGAACAGTGATTGTAGTGGGCCTGATAGTTCATGGTTCAAGCTATGAAGGGGGCAACCTGAGATATTATCAGGTCCCATGGATACAATGTTTTTAACCTTGGAGAGAGTTTTTAGGAAGTGTTCCCTAGTTATAGATGGGGGAGTTATAGTTGGGGATATTTCTTGACAGGTATCTGATAGTGAAAGTGGGGTAAAATTGTAGGTGAACCTAATGGCCAGTATAGCAGCTCTATACTTTGGTTCAGTATAGATGGCTCCATTTACAGCTAGTTTGGCAGTATTGACTTTGAGATTGTAGACATAGCTGAATAATGCATTGTGACTGTCCTTAGCATTTGAATTTGGTAGACTTAATTAGTCCCCTGATTTGGTTATTAAGTTTGATGAGGGAGTTCTTGCATTGCTGGGCATTGCAATGCCTATTTTTAAACATGAATTGCTTCCTTATTTTATCCAGCCTATTTATATTAGGATTCTCCCATGGTTGCTTGTTTCTTGAGCTTGCCCTACTATTATTTCAGTGCCACTACCTCTATGCAGCTGTATACATTGTTGTATAGGGACTTTGTGAATGACTTTGCATAGGCAGCAGTGTTCTTTGGGTTTGATGGGGCTTGAAATTTTGCCAGGATGTCACTTAAAAGCAAAAAAATTGCTTTGGAACAATTCCTGAAAGTTCTAGTGTTAAGTTGTGTTGCAAGCTTTATTTTTATTTCAAAGTAGACAGCTTTCTGGTCCAACCTGACCCATTCCTCCATGTTTGTGAAGAGCTAGTGGGTGGACAGACTAGCTGCTCCAGAGAATTCATGTTGACAAAGTCCAGGAATCGTTGGACCTGCATGCTTGAGGTTATGTATTTTTCTTAGTTTATAGAAGGGTCATTGAAATTGCCCATTTGTATGGCATTGGGTAGAATGGATAGTGACTCCAGTTCATTTAAGTAAGAGGTGTGTGTCTCTTGGGTCATACCACAGGTCATGTAGCTTACAAGGATAGAGTATGGGTGGTGCAGTGTGGTGCACATGTCATTGTCACCTCACACATTGTCACCCTCGGTTCTCGGGGCGGGGGCTGCTTTCTGTGTGTGTGTTCTATGTTAGTTGTTGTGTGTTGTTGTTTTTCTCTGGTACTCGGTTTTTCTCCCCACACATTCAAGACAATGCATCTGAGCATTCTCTCTCCCGCCTCTCAAAACAGGCTCTGTGGAACCTAGTCGGACTTTCCCGGTCAACAAATGATAAATAAATAAAAAATATAGGATTTTGCTTATGGTGAATTGTACTTGGAAAAGCTGAAGGGCATCATATGCTGCTTGACCAATCTCAAGATGCGATTTCTTTGATGTAAATTGAGACACCTCTTGCTTTTGCTCTTTTTTGCGCAGTAGCAGGTGCAAATATGTAAAAGGCATTGTAGCCCTGCATGGCCAAGGTAATCTCCACTGTTTTAAAGCAAGTCTCAGCAACTGCACAGACATCTATATTCACCAGCGTGAGGAGAGCTTCCAGAGAGTGGAGTCTTTTGTTTAGACTGTTGGTATTGAGCAGTATTACCTTTCACTATCAGGGGTTGGTTATTCTCTGCTGGATGGTTTATCATATTACCTTTTCACTATCAGGGGTTGGTTTTGCTGTGTTGGATGGTTTATTAGGTTGTCAACGCCTAAAAAAAAGGGCATTATGTGGGTGTACAAAGTATTAGCTAAATATTCAGAAACCTAGAGGGTGCAGGTACAGACCATCCTTAGCAATGCAGTGTGGTCTGTCAACCATATTCTTCCAAGCTGATAAATATTGTACTCCCTTCAAATGACACCAAAACCTAAGCTGATTATTAAAATCAGTTTTCTCCTGTTCATACTGGGGCATCATCGTTGGAGAAGGTAGAATGCTTTTTAATGTTAGGCTCATACTGGCCAGGAACAATGCCTCTCTTCATACAGTGCAGGGAGGTAAGTCTCAGGTCATTTATGCCCACTTGGACTATGAATGAGTCATATTCGTATTTGTGGCTCAGTGACCTGAGTGCATGCTTGATGTGGCAGATCCTGGCCCCCAGTATGTAACTGACCATAACCTTCTCTTTTCTCTGTGTCTCATAACTGAGTCTCCTGTGACAAAGATATTGGATTGTGAGGTTGTTTTCCTTATAGGCTGAGACATTGACACAGTGTGAGTTGAGGATGAATGTGTCTTTGTGGTTGCTGCTGTGATTGGCTTTTGAGGTTGCTGAGGAAAGTTATTGTGATTTCGGCATCTGGGAGGCCTTTAATGTTTGCAAAGCTTACTTTTAAGATCCTCAGTATACATGTGTCTATGTATTTATCCTCTGTATGTGTAGCAGGTCATGTATGTGGTGGTGTGTGTTTCTGACAACCTTTTTGGTAGTTGTAGTGGTTTTATGTGAGGCTACTGTCTTCATAGACAGTGTACACTTACACCCCTCACAAGCATTATCAGATTTTCCAATTATTCCATGGTTGTTAGAGAACATGAGACTGTTTCTACATTGTCTTAAGATGTTCCAGTCTACTAAGATGGCTACAGAGACTGGTAGAACAACATCAATGGTATGGGGTATTTATATTGTTTCCTTCACCGGAAGTGATACAAAAAGAGTATTTAAATAAGAGTGTGATTAGTGCAAACTTTTTGTATTCCTTTTGTCTGTACTGACTGTGTAAGAGAATTAAATAAGTATACAACAGATTTGCTTGGATGCTCGTTGAGTAAGAATTGTGATCTTAGTCTAATGTTTTGCATCAATGTTCCCTTTGTGCATACCTGGGGCTTGTCAGGCAATTACATACCGAGGAACTCGTGGATTTTTTTTCGGAAAATTAGGATTCTAAGGCTTGCATTTATATAAAGCTCTGCTAACCACCACTATGTGATGAGCAGAATCATGCAAACATGATGCCTTTATACAGGCAGGGAAACAAATTAAGTAGACAAAATAGCCCGCTGGCCAATCACAAAAATATACTTGAAGCCTTTCTCTGTGATTCTCAAGCTAAAAATTGAATGGGCTAACCTCTACCGCCACTAGAATATAGAACAAACCATTCTTAATATAAAATCACACACCTGTGAGCCCAAAGTGCAGAAACTACAGAGCAGGTAACAAATTAACCAGCAAACACTTCCTTGAGCAGGACAGCTGCAGTGCAGAAAACCAGCAGTTACAATCAGGTGAAATACAATGATGTCTTAGAACAATAAATTACAGTAACACAATAAATAATTCAGCAATATTTAAATCAGAAAATAAAATGCGTAGACAATAACAAGAGCAGTAACAAGAAACACAGAAACAGCCCTAAATTGCTATATCACTTAGGCAACTTCAGTGCAGACACATACAAAAAAATTAAATGACTTCCCTTGTTTCTTTTGTCATTTAAAACTGCCAACATAGATTCAAACATTGCTGGCATTTGTTGCAGGCTTTGAGTCTTACCAGAAGAAGTTAACACATAAAACCCATTTTTGTTCTAAGCTCAAACGGGAGGTACAAGTGGAGGACAGGCAGAAGATTAGGTTAACAAGTTGGGGAAGGTGCATGGTTATTGCAAACTAGTTTAGTTTAGCTAGGAAAGATATTGAGTGCAGAAATCGCCATGACTGGATGATTGTGAGAATATATTTTAGAGAGAATGCATTATGTTATAGACAGAGTAGTAGTTTCATAAATTATGTGACATAAAAGTTGTGTTTGGTGCTATATTCAAAGGGTTTCACACAGAATGTGACAGTTAATGATAGACTCCTGGTCATACATCTCTTGTCAGCTGTACAGATTTTTGCAGAATGTCCAGATTTTTGTCTCATATTTTTGGTCTGTTCCTCATAAAATTTGTTGCTTTCTGGCAAATGACTGGGATGATCTGAGGACTAAATTCACTAAATAATGACATACATTTGAGTTTCAGACTTCAAATCCTTCAGAAAATTTATGTTAAAGCAAACCCTGTTACTCTAGCAACTTTGTAAGTTTATAAGAGCAGTATTTAAAATATGTCCCTATTTCTGGGCCTTTGTCCCCCCCTTTTGCCGGGCTTTATCCAGATTTCTTGCACTAACATATTGAGAGGTATGCTGCTGGTCAGAAGGGCAGTGCTGAGCCAGTTGCAGAAAGGTAGCTACAGTCCTGTTTAGATTTAATAGTTTTACCTCCACTCTCCACCACTTCTATATACTTATGTGGCTGCTAGCTGATAGACAAAGGTGTATTTTTTATGGATTGTACACCTCAAATAATACAATTTCTGGAGTTTCTAGAAAGTAATTACTATATTGCCCTTGTCCACAAAGGTCATTATCACTCTGAAGATGAAGCTTTTAGGAACATGGAAACACAACCCCCAGCTCCATGGCATACAGGGGTAAACCCTGACTATGGGCCAGATGGCTCAAGTTTGATTAGCAGCTTAAATGCTAGAAGGAGGGGCAGTGCTTACTTGCCCATTCTTGAGCGAGGGATTTGGCCACCCCAATATAATGCTGACCACACCAGAGTGTTGGGGTCTCGCATGCAACTGTGCCTGGGTTATTGAGTGCCCTGCAGATTAACTAGGCCATGCATGTGTGATGTACATGTCTTACCCTAGAAGTAGTAATTGTAGAAGTCAAAGCTGCCATGTGGGGGAGTTAGGATAGGTAGGAACTAACCTCTCACATATGAGCTAGTAGCCAACTTTCACCTTCAAGGGGAATGAATAGGCCTCTTGCCCTTCCCATGGAAGAATGGACCTTAGGGCCCTCGGTTTAACTAGACAATGAGTAGGTAGCATTGTTTTACAACAGTACCCCAGGGCAGTATTGCTTTACAACAGTACGCCAGGAATGGGTGTGGCCAGAGTGACATGCCTAGTTGCTGTGATGGACTATACAAATGATGCATGATTGACATACCATGCAGATTTGTTTGTGATATCAAGAATATTCATTGTCTAATCGTAGCTTACCCTTTTGCTCAAAGTAGTGCAATATTGGACTTGATATATTTAAGTAGTGGAGGGGTGCAGGAGGGCTCCCTCCCTTGCAAAAAGTGAGGAACAAAAGAGTAATATTTTACCATAAATAAGTGCGTGTGCTGGGTCTTGGCCGGGGTTTAGGCAGACCTTGCTACTGTGCATCGGGGGGTACTGCTACTCTAAGGAGGATTGAATGGTCAGTTGTACGACATAACAGAGGCTGGAATATGATCAGAGAGAGCTCCCCACCCCCCCAAAAAAAAAAGTAATGTGCAGGTGCAAAAATGCTTTCTGGTTTTCTGGTAAAGAATTAGTTGTGAGACACCTGGTTTAAGGTTGTTCCTGTCTAAAGTCACAAAGTAGATACTGCTAGTGCTCTATAAGTGTTCCCTTTACTACCTTCTTTATATGCAAAACTCCTTATGTAGTTACCTGGTGCTAGCGTAAAAGCAATTAGCAATGCTTAAAATAGCCACCTCTTCTCTGAAGGCAGAAATTTGTCAGCCATTCTGTTAAGATATATTTCTAGATTTTCCCTTGTACCTTTTCCGGGGAGTATCTTTTATTTATACTTCATGTATAGCATTACGATCTATCTCAACTTCACTTAAACCATTAAAATATATGAATACACCTCCTGTATAAGTGTCTGCATTCCTCTCTAGTCTCTATGCAATGATGATATGGCAGTTTCTAAACTTGTACTGAAGATGACTGCATTTTTCTTCTTGCCCCCTTCATTCTGTGTTAACTCCTCGACTACTATATTTTGTACAATTTGGCTTTTCTGAATTAAAACATATGCTGCTAAATATTTTAAAAATATGTCTTCCTTTTGATTCCATTTATTGAATTCCAAACTAATTTTCCTTTTATTAATCATTTTTTTCAACACATAGAAATACTATTCATCCTTTTATTGCCAAGACCAGAGAAGGCATGTACCTACAAGCTGCACAGGGCTGATATCACAGAACTCAAATTGTTTATTGGCAATTTCGTAAAGTACACTGCTTATAAGGTCAGCTCAGAAGCTCTATCTACAGCAACTGTCACCAGGTAATGGTTGCCAGGAAACCAAAAGCTGTTTACAATTCTAAGATTTTTTTTAAACCTTGACAGATGAGTGTTGTAAAACTTAACTCTTGTGAAGGAATAGAGCTGGATAAATATTTTAATTGCATTTGTTATTATCACAACACAAAAATCTCGGACAAACAATGCACACCAAGGGAACTGAACCATAACAGTTTCCATAGATGTCTGCCTGAGGACTAATTTCTTTAAACATCAAATCTTCAGCTAGAACGAAGAGTGACATGGAAATTGTAACAGATTTCAAATGAAAATTAGTATAGCTCTCCAAAGAGCTGAAGAAGTCATGTGAACAGGTTAGAACTAACTTTCTTGCAGTGTTTAAATCTGATTTATTTTCCATTTGATTGTAAAATGCAGAATAAAAATTATTTCTACTTCTGCTGCATATAAATGGTAAACAACACCAAAGCCTAAGCTACAGAATCATGCAAAACTGTCTGTTTTGTTAGCAGTGATACTATAGTAAAAGTTCAGACACACTGACTTGTTTCTAATTATTTAGTAACAGAAAGGGATCTTCAGAAAATCTGAGTAACTTCAGCTCATAAATAAATTTGCAGACCTAACCCATCATTTACCAAGCAGATATTTTATGAATATTCTCTGATATTTTACACGTGCTTTTCTATTTATTTTGTAAATCTATGTTACATTTAAATCAAAATTAGGAAAGCAGTTCAGAAGTATATTTGTTATACAAGCATGCATGTGTATTTTCAGTTTTATTAGTATCGAGACTGTGCATCTCTTCAGAAACAGAAAAATCAGTAGCAGGCTGCCTTTGATATGCTGTCGTTGTTTGTTTGACTGACGATGCAGTACAAAGATAAGTGTATGAGTAGCATAAATTCCTACTGAATACTTAAAAAATGCACGTCATTACTTACTAAAGAGTATGTTCTCTAGTTTGCTGTTATCTATCAGTTCTTTAATAAAATAATTATTAATATCCTTTGGTCCTGTAAAATTTATTTGCAAATCAAGAAATAATATGCATTTACGTTTGTGTGGCTTTATCCTTAGTTTACTAAATTCCACAGTCCGAAAAAGCTACTGTGGTACAAACATTGCATTAATTTACATTGTGGATGGAGGGAAAAGACAAGTGACAGAAATTAAAGATTATAGCTGTGAATTATGACGTTTTAAAGGGCGTTTAGGTGACATTTTGCATTGAATGATTTTTATCATTCTTTTGCGCAGCACATTTTCAAAATGTACATGTGGAGTTCTTTCAAGTAAATAGAGCTCTGTGACATATCGTAGCCTTCTTTTATGCAAAACAGTTGTCTGCTCCTTATAATTTGATTGGTAATGTTTACTACTACGGCGGGGGAGGGTAGCTACTGTAAAACACTTCTGTTTGATCTCTCTGTATGCATAGCTAACCTAACCTCCACATCTTTACTCCCCCCTAATCAATGACCATCAACAACTTTGTCCACACTATATGGTCAGAAACTTCACAGTTTCTTATTCCTTCTCCTGCCTCCCCTTTATAGATTTGCTTCATCTTAGTAAATCTGTTTTACCTGCTAGAATGTTTTAACCAGTCTCTTGTAAATGCATGATCTATCTTCCTTCCATTTCATTCATGGTATGCATTTACCCACCTTCCCGTCATACGTCTCCTCCCCTAACACCATCTTCTTTGTCTGGAATGCTTTTTTCTCAAAAACCCTGCTGAATTCTGTTTCTGTCATGTCATTGGACTATCAGAGGTAATGGGAAACACTGGATCGCAGTAGTGTGTTTACATGGCTGTTTACAATGTTAGAGCAGTAGCGTAGCTTGTCAGCGTCAATGCTGCTGCTGCTGCTGCAGCATTTTAGGCGATGTTTTACAACAGTATACGCCCCTGATGCACAATAGCAAGCCCCACCCAAACCCCGCCCAACTGTCTGCAAACACATGGTTTTCTGACAAGCTGATACTGTAGCTCAGAAATATCACTTTTTTTTTCCCTGTGCTTTTTGCAGGGGGGCTTGCCCCCCATGTATGTAAATATAAATAAAACCAACTCCGACATCGCACAACTTTTTAGGAAGAATTAGCCAATGAATATTCATCATATCACAGGCAACTCTGCATTACGTGTAAGTCATGCATCATTTGCCTGCTACATCACAGCCATCAGTCATGTCAATCAATCTGGCCATGCCCATTCCTGCACGAAACCACCGGGGTGTACTGTTGTAAAACATCGACACATTTTAAACTTTTATCAGTGATGGTATTTGATAAAAAGTTGTCAGAAGAACCCTAGAAAAAAAATATATATATATATATATATATATATATATATATATATATATATATATATATATATATATATATATATATATATATATATATGGGTCTACCTGATAACACTGACACGCGAAAACACCAACAACAAAATCTCTGACACCACAAAACCGAAAGTTCAAAAACATGAAAATTCAACATGCCCAACAAAACACAATCCCGACAATCAACAAACCAAACAAATCCCCTGTCCAAAAAGCACACACAGAACACAAGCACACCAAAACCCTTACAAACCTACACTAAACCTTACATACACAACTATCTATACACTAACCTTAACCCAAACCCAAACCCTAAGGTCCGCCACTATCGCACACTCACCTAACCCACGCCCTAACCCTAACTCACTTAATCCACCCCAACCCTAACCCCACACTTACCCTAACATGTCGGTGTTCTTAGCGTCAGGATTTTCAACTGTCGATCATCTCCGTTGTCGATCTTCCAGTGTCGGTGTTCTCGTCATTGGCGTTTTGCAGTTTCGGCGTTATCAGGTAGACCTATATATATCTAGGACTAATTACCAATGATACGTTTCAATTAAACTGAAATGGTCGAGCAAACTTCCACGAAAGTGCTTTTTCACTGAAAAAGCACTTTCGCAAAAGTCTGCAAAAAAAACCCCAAAACACAACTTTTAAAAAAACAAAACAGTAAACATGTTTATGCAACTGGGGCAATCCCTTCTCCACCCCTCATGTGGGGGGGGGCTGTGCCCCCCCACACCCCCTACTTTTATATTCTCACTCCAAGATCACACTACAGTGGGGAAAAGGGAATATTCCCTTATCCCCACTGTACTGCAATTGTAGCAACAGCCGTTCTGTCATTTTTTTTAGCTCACTTTAGCGAAAGTGTGCACTGCTCACCTGTTTTGGTTTCGGTGAAATGAGCTTTTACTCAACAGTCTTAGACCCATATACACACACACACACACACACACACACACACACACATATATATATATATATATATATATATATATATATATATATATATATATAAATATATATCTATATTAATATGACTCTATCCAGAAGTACATAATTAAATAGAAATAATATCAGGCAAGTGATCAAAGGGACCAAAATTAAAAAATTCTTGCCACCCTTGTTAAAAACTTAATACTGTTTACTCTGAAACTGAGCATAATTTTACAACTGTTCAAGTTGCATATTTTTGACGTATCCTCTCATTTTAGGGGGTAAACCACTGGGGATTACAGTTAGTCAGTAATGCCAGACACTTGAGTTTCATAATTATTGTTAAGAAATTGCGGTACTTGTGTATTATCGCAACTATATTTTTAACCACTTGATAATATTTAAGTAGCAATACCTGTTGACAGTTGTGCAGTTTCTAAGACAGTTTGCAGTTAATTTGAACAGAACACACACACAAAAAAAAAAAAAAAACGAGTATTTCACACTAACTTAAATAGTACAAAATATGAATTACCGTTATACAGAAACAGCAGCCCAATTTCTCTTATTTTGCACACAGTTAAAGGCAGTCTGCCAGTAATGTGTCTTCAAATGATGGGCACTCAGTTTTTAGACAGGCAAAGTACCTACCCTGCTAACCTACAATCTTCAAAACCTCTATAAATTGAGATGGCACACCATGGACGGAAAGTACAGTCCAGCTGATTTTTAAAGTGGTGCAATTCGTACTGTGATCTCGGAATGACTTTATCTTTAAGTGGAAGGATGTGTGTGAAGTTTTAACTGCTATTCTGTCAAGGTGGTAATGAGATACAGCAGTAAACTGAACGCAGACACAAACACACAAATGCAAAAATAATGGCTTGAAAAGTGCTGAGACACCACACACAGTAATGACAATAGAAGAACACAGCCTACAGTTGTACTGCGAAGCAGTTTGCAGACACAAAGCAGGGAGGTACACTACTGAGGAAGAGGAATTTTGCTGTTGTTCCTCTTCCTACATCTCATCACCACATTGACAGAATAGCAGTTAAGACTTCACACACCCCTTTCCACTTAAAGATGAAGTTGTTCCGAGATCACAGTATGAATTGCACCACTTTAAAAATCTGGTTGCGATAATACGTAAGTACCAAAATTGCATGTTGATGCAAAACCTGTTGCTCTGTTTACTTTATAAGGTTCCTGATTCTACTTCATATTCTTGTCCTGTCCGTTATAAAATTTTTGATTTTCTGGTAAATTGCTTTGGATTCCAGTCAACCAATTATCATTATGTAGACCCATACCAAAACAAAAACAAATACATCTGAGGCTTCCCATTTTTTTTAAAGTATTAAATAAGTGCTTTTGTCTGAAGACTTAATCAGTTTGTGCAGATGTGGGCAGGGAATGTATGGTGCTGATTTGGATGACATCATCAGTTTGTGCAGGTGTGGGCAGGGAGTGGATGGTGCTGACTTGGATGACATCATCAGTTTGTGCGGGTGTGGGCAGGGAATGGATGGTGCTGACTTGGATGACATCTTGATGCAGCTGTCAATTAAGTGTGGTGGCTCCGCTTTGAACGTTTAACCCTTTTTGCTCAAAGCCAAAAATGATGGGGGGGGGGGGCAAAGAACCAAAATCAGGACAATTTTTAAATATCATGTTAATTCTCTTAGGAAGTTGACTTTTTGAACAGTAATTAGTATGAAACTCTAATGTATGGCATTACTGTCTGACTGACTGACTGCAATTCTCAATGATTTACCAGGAAATTCAAAACTTCTTATGAGCGACCGGATAAATGCATAATGCAAAACCAGACAGTTTAAGGAATGTATACTTTTATAATTCTGCCATCTCAAATTCATTTAAGAAGTTAATAGAACAGCAGATTTCAGATGAATATGCACTTTCTAAACAATACAATGTATAATGAAATTCTAAAAATCTGTCATTACTAATAAACTAAAATCATCAACGATTTACCATTAAAAAAATCCAAAATTCTTTATAGTGACAGGGCAAAAACATGAAGTAATACCAGTGAAAGTTAAAAGGTATGTCTCTCCTATTCAGTATTGTACTCAAATTCACCTAAGTAAGTTAACAAAACAGCAGGTTTCATTTAAACATGCATTTTTTGAACAAAAGAAATATGAAAATGTAATGTCCGTCACCTTTCTGACTGTCTGCATTCCTCAGCATATCAAAAAATCTTAAAATCTAATGATAGACGGGAAAAAGCAAGGACAAATCAGGAAGAGTAAAGAGGTAAACCCACTCCACAGGGAAAAAACGCATCAAATAAGGTGTCCTTTAAGTGGGCAAAAATCTTCCTGCATCCCTTTATTGAATCTTCACCTGCATCACACCTGGAACAGCACTTGCTCATCCCGGTGTGTTCTAAACTAAACAATCACCTGCAGACCAAGGCCTCCTTGACTTATTCCAGATCCTGTGGTCTTACTCGCCTATAACCTACTATTCATTACAGCTGACTTATATCAGAACCTTATTCGCCTATAACCTGTTGTTTATCACAACTGACATATCAGAACCTTATTCGCCTATAACCTTCTGTTCATTACAAATGACTTATAACAGAACCTTATTCTTCTATAACCTATTGCTCATTACAGCTGACTTATATCAGAGCCTTATTCACCTATAACCTACTGTTCATTACAGCTGACATATCAAAACTGTATTCACCTATAACATAGGAGCATAGGAGGTTACTAGGCTATCGACCCGGAGGCCGTTTCATTCCAATGTAATACCATAGATACTCTAGTCAATACCCAGGACTGTATTTAGTAATGACTGCCCACGTCCAAAATCCTATTCCCTGTATCATATTGTTCATTACAGCTGACTTATATCAGAACCTTATTTGTCTATAACCCACACATTATTACAGCTGACTTATTTCGGAACATTATTCGCCTATAACCCACTCTTTATTACAGTTGACTTATTTCAGAACATTATTCGCTTATAGGCTACAACTTATTACAGCTGTGTGACTTCTATACATCACAATACAAGTGTACTTCTTTCACACTTGTATAAGAGTGTTTATATTGAGACACTTGTACCGCAGGAAGGGCTTGGCCTTGTCTAGGCCCCAGACGATTCTGATTTAATTATATCATGCTAGCCATTACAGAAGCAAAATAAGGAGGGAATGAATTCAGCAGAGGCACCAAATGAAGCATCATGGGGGCTTTAAAAGAGTATCACTACAGTAGCTTTACCTTAGTGAGGGTCTTGGATTGAAGCCCTTGTACAGGGGATATTGGAGATGTGAGATTCTGCAAAGGTATGCTTGCCTTTTGTCTGGGAGTATGGATGCGATGAAGGTCACACTAACAAAGTCCCATTGTTACAGGCACTGTACTTTGCTTGTGTCTGGGAGTATGGATGTGATGAAGGTCACACTAACAAAGTCCCATTGTTGCAGGCACTGTACTTTGCTTGTGTCTGGGAGTATGGATGTGATGAAGGTCACACTAACAAAGTCCCATTGTTACAGGTACTGTACTATGCTTGTGACTGGGAGTATGGATGTGATGAAGGTCACACTAGCAAAGTCCCATTGTTACAGGCACTGTACTTTGCTTGTGTCTGGGAGTATGGATGTGATGAAGGTCACACTAACAACATCCCATTGTTACAGGCACTGTACAATGCTTGTGCCTGGGAGGGCGATATTGTACTTGAGGGCCTCACCAGATGCGCAGTGGCAAGCCCCGTCCAAAACCCGCCCCCGTGCTGTTTCGTAATTGGGCACTAATGAATATGTATTCCCTCGAAGAATCCTAATACACTGTCTGGCTTTTAGTACATGTCTTCTGTTGTCTTCGAGAACAATTGCTTGTTTCTTATTTTAATATAAACAAAGAAATGCGTATTTATTAAATAAAAGACATATTTTAGAAACTTCGTTTTGTTCCTGCATCTGGCTGTCTGCAAAGTATATTTTCTTTTAAATTAAACGGTAAACTATATGTTCACTTTTTAGCTAATGATTTAATTGGGAAACACATTTTTTGTTCAAAATAAAGTATATAAGCTCACTTCTTATTCTTGTCCTGACCTAGGGTTACTACCAGTTTTCCTTTAGGCTGGGCAGTCCCTTATTTGGGCAGTTGTGTCCTTGTCGGGGAGGGGGATATGAAAATGGCAAGTGTCCTTTTTTTCTAAGTTCCCTTTATTAGTTGACTAAAGCTATTATGTTTGTATTTGAATCGCTTACCAACCAACTAAAATTCTAAAAAGAGTGGGCTTTTATTTTAGCAAAAAAGCTATTATTTTTGTAACTGAAACACTTCAAAATGTAACAAGCAACTAAAATTCTTCAAGAGTGTGTTTTTATTTTTAGCAAAAAAAAGTCCATTTGTTTGCATTGTTTGAATGCCATGTCAATCATGGCTCATTACATATGCAGATCTGGTCGTCAATCATTCGCGACACAACCACTTCTGCGCGAAACGCAAGGTGAGGCCTTCAAGTACAATATTGCCATTGGGAGTATGGATGTGATGAAGGTCACACTAACAGAGTTCCATTGTTACAGCCCGTGTACTATGTCTTCCACCATCAAGGTGGTCATTACTACATCCAAAAGTCTCCTAAAATAAATACCGGCAAAATACAGCACTGTGGACTGGTAGGGGTATAACGGAAAAGTACCATAGCATCCAAAAGTCTCCTAACTGCAGCTGCATGATTACAGCAAACCCTCACTCTTATCTCCCTTTTGTTTTGCGGGTCTGGAGAATAAATTGACCCATCGGGAGTGAGGCTTGATGGTCAGAGGAGTATGTTTAATCAGAGTCCCAATAACGCATCTTAAACAAAAAAGTTCACATGTGCCATGTATCTTAGAAAATGTAATTACCCCCTGTATATTTGACTACAAAGTGTTGTTTCAGTTCATTAAATCTCTTACACCATCTTCCTGAAAATGGAAGAATATTAGCTAGTTTGTTTGGACAATAGTTGTGATGTATTAGTTGAACATGAGTTCTCAGCAGCAGTATTATCTGAGTGCATCACATGATTGATAGATTTAAGCAGGTTGTTATTCTTATTGTGGATGTGGTTAATGGTCATACATGAGAAAAACAGCTTTTGTTTTGTTTTCCTTCATATTAACCCAAATTCTTCTATCCAGGTTTGAGACTGAATGAGTTTATCTTGGGGATGAGTGTTACTGCCTTTAGAGAGTTAGCCAAACACAGTAGTACAGAGTACTTGTTATACTCATTAATTTGGAGTGGACACAGTTCAGAGACATACTGTTTAAATATAAGATCACAATTAGAGGCCTGAACATGGCTTCTTATGGTTCCTCAACAGTGATATATTAAATTAAGAGCATAATACAGATTTTTTAAATTTAACTACTTTTGTAATTCCACTACGGTAATTTCTGACCAGGTCAGTGGATTGAGCAAGAGACTATGTTGTTAAAGCTAAGTGTTTAGCAGAAGGTGGTTGATAGTATAGACAGCTGTTGGTAGAATCAGAAAATGCAGTTTGCAAATTTTCCAGAGTTTAACTGAAAGCATGCAAATTATGACAATTCTAGTAGGACTAATTTGTTCCCATGGCCAAGAAGTAAGCGATGTTGATTGCTGTTTTGTATTTTGTTAAAGTCTGCATACACTATCAGCTGAATATGTTATACAGAATTTGAGAGTTTCTTCTAGTGGTGGTAATGTTCAGCTGGAGACTACATGTTGTATTAATGCACCTCTTTTATGCTGGTGGTCTGTGATGACAGATTTCCAGAGGAGTGGCACAAAATCTTCTTCCAGAGAATGACTGACCAGCAAGGAGCTGGTCATGAGAGTATGGATTCAGGTGCTAGTTTAGATATTCAAGAGAGAGAGCATATCAGGTATGTCATAAGGGTAAGTATCGGGGAAGGTGCAAGTGGTCTAATGACTTTAACTTGCTTTGTAATTTCTATGATACTTTTGATCCCAAGTACCACCATGCCTGAATTTATTCATTGAAACATTTCTGAATTAAGGTGAAAGTTATGGCATGGATGGAACCATAGGGGATGGAAAAGGTGGTTGTGGGGGAGGTGTTGAATTCACCTGATGAAAACTGGTCTTTAATATTGAAGAAATGACCACTGAACACATTGACAGTTTGCTGCAGAGTGCCACTTGTTATTGGGTTGCATTGGGCCTGTTTACATATAGGCAACATCTTGGAGATACACCCAGAAATGTTAATAGTTGTTAAAATTCAAGTCTGCTCGGTTTGGAAATGTTGTGTTTTTGCACAGAGTGCTAATGTATTGACTGTAAATAATCTGACTTTGTTTAGAGCTTTTGCAAGTAGTGTGAAGTAAATTGGTTTTGGAGAGATGATAGGCTTTTAAGGCAAATGATCACTTTTTGACATTACAACCTTGTGTTCTGAACTAATCAATGATAAAATTAATTACTTTTGTTTTTTTTTCATATTCAATGTGCAGTTCTATTCAGCATTGAGAATGGTACTCCTGAAATAGTCAACACCATTTTGAAGGTCTAGAAATTTCACAGAAGTCCGATTTACTTGTCCAAAGTTTTTTTTTTAAATTGACAGTGGTCAAACATAGTAGTATTCCTAGACAGGGTAAAAGGGTGATATTGTTTTTGGACTGGGTACAGACAACAAAGGAGGGATGATGGACACTAACGAAACCACACAATGCAAAGTGATATAATGTTTTCTGGTCTTGCACAGCCATTTTAACACTTCTTGTTGGCATACTGATCAATTATTTCAGCCTGACCTGCTGAATCGACATTTGACTGTAATTGACTGTACATCTATTACTCTGACCCATTAAAGTTTACGTTACCACCTACTTTTAACTCTTGTTAGTCAACAAGAAAGTGGTTTCTGCCATTTTTTAAAACTTTTTGAGTATTCACAACCGTCTCAATGCCTATCCCACTCAAAAAGTAAAAAAAAAAGACAGAAATTGGTTTCTGCCCTTTTTTTTTTTTTTTTACTTTTTACGTGGGACAGGCATTGAGACAGTTGTGGATACTCCCGTCTCTAAGATTTTTAACATTACTAACTTTCTGTGATGAAGATGAAGTACCTTTAATAGGCAGCTGAAGAGTATTTATTAAACAATAAGGTGTCTCAACAGATCATAACTGACTTCTCCAGCTCCTTTATAAATTCTATCATTCCCAAATAAGCTGTATCCAGGCTAAATGATGTTATCATTCGGCCATCACTTTTCCTATCTTGCTCGAGTCCGGTATAGCCAAGATGTCTGGCTTGCATACAGAGATAAGTCTGTATACAGCATATGATGTGTTGCATGGATTTGGACATTAATATTCATGACTTGGAAGTCTACAGCCAGATTAGATCAGTATGAAAAAAAAAGAGATTGACTGAACAAGATGAATGTCAATGCTAATCTGTATGTCGCTTGGTATAAGAAGGAACTGTTGAAGCACGCTGTTATGATATTTATATTTTAGTCTATGCTTGTACAAGGCTATGTGTTTTGTGATAGTAATTTTTATTGTATAATAAATTAGCCTTTTGAAGATTATGGAGCTATTTATAGGGTATTGCTAAAAATGTAATTATCAAAATAACACAGATAATAATAAGTATGGAAGGCACAGTTAAGAAACAAGTACATAACAGTCCTGAAGGTAGTAGGTTATATTGAAGAATAAATATATTTCCTTTTTTCCAAGCTACAGTGGTCTTAGAGTTGGTATGGTAGATATATATATATATATATATATATATATATATATATATATATATATATATATCTGTGTATGTGTAAGCATGCCCTTTTCTACACTGTAGTGATGTAGTGTGATCCCGGAGTTGGTATATATAGTTAGGGGGATGTGCGGGGCTTCACCTCCCACCTAGGTGGGTTTTAGTTACTCGGGTGTTTGTTTCCTTGAAATTTGGACAAGTGTTTACTTGTCCTGGGAAAAATTTTCCATTCAGGTATTTTCTTTTCATGATTTTCTTCTCGCAAAAATGAAATTTGATGATATGGCTTTTTGAATATTAGAAGCAGATCCATATACAGGCAATCCCCGAGTTACAGACATCTGACTTACAGATAAGCCATAGATAAGAACAGGCTGCCACAATGTTGGAAAGAATGTGAAAATAAGTAAAAATCTTTAAAGTTACTCAAATCTTACCCTAAAATGAACAATTCTGTTGTGCTTTCTTTTTCCCAGTTTGTGAAGCTGCTCGCATGTCTTGTTAGAGCAGTTACTTCCACCTTTAAGGAGAACAAGAGGTCCAATTGGTTAAGAGATCTCTCTGTTGGTGATCTGATTGGTCAAGACTATTGGCTTGTACAGTACACAGTACTGAAGCAGTTACTGTACTTACAGTAGAATGCGTAAATGGCATTGTGGCTCACTAGGATCTAGATGACAGTAGGAGGTCTGGCAGAGGTCTGAAAGTTCAGGAGATAGTGGAAAACATTCATGGGTGATGCCTGTAGTACAGAAATGTGAAGTAAAGCTTAAAAGGAGGCAAGTTTAACATATTTTTTTTGTATGGAACGTTCTACTGTACTGTACTGTATTGTAGTACAGTACAGTAGAATGTTCCATGTACATGTTTTAACTTACATATAAATTTGACTTAAGGACAGACTGAAAAATGAATCTCGTCCTTAACCCGGGAACTGCCTGTGTATATATATATATATATATATATATATATATATATATATATATATATATATATATATATATATTCACTTCAGAATAGTGAAATTCCAAAACATCGAATTTGATCGAGACCATATGACCGATGTTTTGGAATATTGAAATTCCGAAACAAATCCAAAAATCCCCCAAAAAACAATTTAAATGTTTCTGCAGGGGAGCAAGCACCCCTGCACCTCTCATACCCCCACTACTTAAATATTCCAACTCCGAGATTTCACTACAGTGAGGAAAAGGGAAATCTCCCATTCCATGCTGTTTGCAGAGCTCCGTTCACAATGTCGGGATTCCGAAAGTTCGATCATATGGTCTCGGCCATACGAAATTTGATCTTTCAGCAGTTTGGCATTGTGAAGTGTTCCCATAAATATATATATATATATATATATATATATATATATATATATATATATATATATATAAATTAACTTTCTTGGGTGGCGTAAGCCAGGGAACCTTGTTGGCTAGGCTTACTTAGACCCTTGGGCTGACCGTCTAGTACCTACCTACCTACCTATGTACCTATGAACCTATGAACCTAAATACATGCAGGTTTCTATTGGATCAATGTAGTTTCAAAACTGTGAACATCACATGGCTGAGACCATATGACCAAAGTTTTGAAACTTTGAATCTAAAATAAAAAAAATAAAAACAAAGATTATTTTTTTATGTTTTTGCAGAAGGGTAAGCCCCCCTGCACCCCTCACACCCCCTGCTTATTAAATATACCAACTCCGAGATTGCTGTACAGTGAGGAAAACAGTAAAATTCCCTTTCCGCGCTGTAAGGCAATCTCCAATCAAAACGTTCCCCAGGGTGTTTCATTCTTTTTCAGTACACATGCATTCGCACAGGGTCAGAGTTGCTGGAGCATGGCCTTAAGCTGAACGCCAAAAAATGTATAGTCATACCCTTTGGGAAAAACAAGGTACCGACAAATTACCACATAGGTGGTAATCCATTAAGTATGGAAGAGGTAATCAGGGACCTAGGGACCCAGGTTGACAGTAACCTCTCATTTGACACGCACATTGCCAAAGTGGTTAGGAAAACCTTCTATATTGCCCACCTTATCATGAAGGGTTTCACATCTAGATCAAGAGAGGTCATTGTGCCCCTGTACTCTTCTCTTATCAGGCCAATGATTGAGTACAATGCCCCATTTGGGATGTATCTCACCTGACACCTGCAGCAGTTGGAAAGACCCCAAAAGTTCCTCACCAACAGGATAAAGGGTCTTAAACATATGTCATATGCTGCCCGACTGAAAAAACTCCAGCTCTATTCAGTCGCATACCGCCTACTCAGAGGTGATCTGTGCCTGACGCACAAGGCCATGTCCAATCCGAATTAATGGACATGCTCCACCTCAGAAAATCCAAATCCATCAGAGCCACAAGAGCAAGAGACTTAAACCTCAACACAGAAATAAATAGGACGTGCTGGAGGGACAGATTCATAACCCAGAGGCTCCCTACACTCTGGAACAGAATCCCAGTCCATGTTAGGCAGAGCTCCTCACTGACTCTATTCAAGTGAAATCTTGACGAGTGGATGGGAGATCGTAGGTTTACCCCGGGGGTCATCTCTGTGTCACTACTAGACAGAGGCACAGTAAACTAAACCCTATAAGGGCGTAGTATTCTCATCCTAAGGGGTGGTGAAAGCCACATACACTCTGGCTAGGCTTATAAATGCCCTAGGGCAGATAGCCTAGTACGAACCTATGAACCTATGAACCTATATATATATATATATATATATATATATATATATATATGTGTGTATATAAGGGGTTTATTAGGGATGATGAAATTATTAAATGTTTGAGACATGTAATATTATGGTGACAGGAAAAGTTTTTTTTGGTAATTGTAATTTAGAAGTGCATATTAAAAAGTGACCTACCTTAGAGATGAGGTAGCTGAGGCAGATAGGAAGCCCCTTTATCCCCCTTACTCATGTGTGCTCATCCTAACCCTGTCCCTGCAACTAACCCTACGCCTAACCCTGCATATTAATTCACCAACATTATTACGATTCAGGTAAATTTGGTCTTAGGTTATCATTAAGGTTGGAGTTTAGCAATCAGGAAAAAAAGTGTTTTTTTTTTTCCTTTTTTATTGCTTCACTTTCATTTCTTTTTTGTTTTTAATGGGTAAGCATAAATATTTTTGCATTGATGTTTTTTTTATTTGTTGATCTGACCTATAATCACATTCTGTATAATGGATTCAGACATGCAGTGCCATACAAGCGCTATATAAATGAAATGTTTTTTCTGTGGGAAGGTTTTCCCCAACACCTGGACTCATTCTTTCTAGAAATAAAGGAAAGTCTGAACTTTCTGAGGTTTACAATATCAGGCATAGGATCACAAGTACACTTTCTGAACGTCATCCTCACACTAGACGAGAAGACTAGGTGCTTCATGCCCCCCCCCCTCTACAGGAAGTCAACCCATTGAAACAACTTTCTCATCTTCAGAAGCCAGCACCCCAGCGTCATGAAAAAGATTATAGTGAAAAGTCAACCTGTCAGACTTAGCAGGATAGTCAGTGAGGATAGGGACTTTAAAAAAGAAAGCAAAATGCTCTGCAAACTCTTTCTAGATAAACAGTTCCCAGCAAACTTAGTAAATACCACAGTCCTGCAAGGGCAGAGCACAGGCACACAAGACACCTGCCCATCCTAAAATATGGGTTCAAAGAACCTCCCAAAGAAAGGGACAGCAACCAACCAAAGTTCCCCATCCCTATTTCTTTAGATGCAGCAGCTGTTAGAAACACACTGAAGAATAACTGGGGCATCCTGCAAAGTAACCCAGAGCTCCACAGAGCACTAGATGAATACCTCACCTTCTGCTTCAAGAAGACTAAGTCCTTTAAAACACTGTTTGGATACAGGAGTAAGCCTAAGTGCCCAAACAGAATAGGACCCCCAGGCTCCCACCCCTGCAGACATCGCTGCTGCTGTCAATACATCATTACTGGGGACAGCTTTGAAATAGAAAATAGGAAACACCCTATTTCTTTCCAGCAAAGCTATAACTGTAGCACAAATGTTGTCTACCTAGGGAAATGTGCCCACTGCCAAGCCTTCTTCGTTGGAATGACCACTCCCAAACTGAGTGACAGAATAAAAGAGCACTACCAGGCCATCCAATGCTCTGACATCACAAATGCCTTGGCGAGACACTCCAAGCAGTGTATACAGCCCCCAAGATTCAACTTCTTAATGCTAGAAAAAGTCTCCACTTTCAGTGGAGAATCAAGCAGACCACTATAAGTTAAAGAGCTCAAATGACAAATAGGGCTCAGAGCAGGCACACCCCCCCAGCCTGAACGGGAACCTTAACATAAAATGTATGCTCAAATGGATTAGATGGCAAGGACCACCCAGGGGCAGGAACCCACAACATCAAATCATTACCCAGCACTTACCCAAAACAGTATTTAAGTAAAGTCGGTATGCTCTTGATTTTTTTCTGATGAAGTTTAATGTAATTAAATAAATTTGTGAATGAAAGCACTCATATCATACTCTGGCTCACGTGTGGATTTCTTCTCATTAGTTCAACCAGGATTTTTTTCTAAAGTTTTAGTAGCTATTTCTACCTGACAGTAGTGTATTTTACAGTATCAGTCTTTTGCTACACTATGGGCGGCCACGGTGGTGCAGCGGTTAGCGTTGCTGCCTCACAGGAAGAGGTTCTCCGGTTCGATCCTTGGCTGGGGTGCCTTCTGTGCGGAGTCTGCATGTCCTCCCTGTGGTTGCATGGGTTTCCTCCAGGTGCTCCGGTTTCCTCCCAAAGACATGCTGTAGGTGGATTGGACACACTAAATTGGCCCTAGTTGTGAGTGTGTGCATGTGTGTGCCTTCTGTGGAAGGTTGGGCGCCAGGCTGGCAACTCGACACTGTAAAACTCCACTGCCAATCATGAGTGGACGGTGATCCGCTGTGGCGACCCCTAACCGGGAAAAGCCAGAAGAAGAAGTCTTTTGCTACACTATCCAATCATGGAAGAACCAACGTACACTGGAGAAGGAAACAACAGTCAGGACCTCTTTGACTTTATGACCCATAGCATTCTGACAATACTCACTACGTTGGTACGCTCACTGGCTCAAACAACAGGGATAGAAGAAAATATTCTAAAAGAACTAAACGTGCTGAGCCAGTTAAAATTACTTGGAACCGAAGCCCGAAGGGCCAACCCACAGATCCACACAACAGAAGGGAGCAACGACAATAGCCCACTGCTGAAACAAATTTTGCCATGAAAAATTACCAATCCATTTGCTGATTTTCAGCCTCCAATGGTTACCATGGAAACCTCCATGACCAACACAGCAAACGATACAAAGATTACAATAGGAGATTGCTGTTTCCTGATTCACAAACTGGAAAAAATGCTGACCACCTACAAAAGCTTGGAGTACAACAACTTTTACCTGGCCCAGTGCATTAGCAACAAAATAGTCCTGAAAGGGCTATAGGTTTACAAACTATGCAATGGAATCAACACCAAAGGAGACACTTATCAAGACCTCTGCAAAATCAACAATGAAGTGGGCATCCAAGCAATGGAAATACTAACTGGTCACAACAGCAAAGACTAGATGAGCTTCATGACCAAATTAAGGCTATAAGCAACAACATCACACAGCACCCCTGATTTAACCCAGTCAGCATGGAATGGCACAACATAAACGCCAGGATCGCCAGGCATGTAGCACACATCACCCAGAAAAAAAAGTAGAAACTGATCAGGGACTGGCATCAATACCAAGAGGACAAAGCATTCCCCCTGAACACAGGCCTGAGAAAATGCAACTGAAACAGACCATTTACCCAACCATGCCCAGGCCCCAGTCCTGGTAGACAACTAGCAGATAGGACCAACTTGAACCAGAGAACAACCCACCACAGAAGCAATGACTCCACGGAGACCAGTACAACAAACCACCTACAGCAACAAAGAACAAAACAGCTCAGTACAACCTCTTTCTACCCCGTGCCTCATAATTTACCTACCAAGCACCAAAGCACTGACTCCCCCTACAAACTTTACAGCTACAAGTGACAAGCAGTATTTTTTAGCCACATGCATGGACATGGTTCATTTAAGCCCACCGAATGGGATTGGGAGAGGAAGAGGCAGGGGCAGAGGCAGAGGGAGGTGGCAAACCAGAGGGAATCCGACCAGACCAAGCTTCAACCGCTGGAACAGGCAGTTCTGATTAACATCAAGCAAAATGTGAGTAGTCAGCTACAAGCTGACCAAGACATCTACAATCTCGCAGGTATACCGATAGACAATGGGACATGTGATTTGCTCAAAAAAGGACTCAATTTTATCCCTTCACAATGGGCAAAAAGCACAGAAGTGATTCTGGACCTTAAACTGTAAAAAGTAATGTCTTTCAGCTTTTCCCGGTTAAGGATCACCACAACGGAACTCCGGAGCACTAATGATTGGCAGTAGATTTGTACGGTGCTAAGGTGCCAGCCCGATGCCCAACCTTCAAAAAAGGCACACCCATTCACGCATGCACCTACCTGCATGTCTTTAACATCACTCTACCATGGGGAGGACATGCAGACTCCACACAGAAGGCGCTCCAGCTGAGAATCGAACGAGAGAACCTCTTGCTGTGAGGCGACAACGCTAACCGCTGCACCACCGTGGCATGCTCTGGACCTTAAACTGTACTGCAGGAAATTAAACCTGAAGCAGAGCCTTCACAATAATAAACAGGATACTAACTTGTTTGATTTTTTTTACAGATACTTGTGATGAAACAGTAGAAGTAAATAACTTGTTTAGCCTAGATAACTATGATGTTTCAAATGCTAACTTGGTTGAAAATATGCACCACAGAAATGTAAATGCAAATGTGTATCCTTACCTTGGCTGTGTTCTACATGCACTATAGAGTGAACTGGCACCTCACCTGTGTGCCCTGTACAACCATAGCCTCAACTCAGGCTTTGCCCTACCGAATAGTGCACTGCTACAGTCATCCCTCTCTACAAAGGAGGAGCAACTACAGATCCTGGGAACTATCGCCCCATTAGCCTGATGAGTCTGATATGCAAAGCAATGGAATGCATCATCGTGGACCTAATAAACAAGGATAGAGGGAATCTCCAAACTCTGGATCCCACACAGTTTGGTCTTGTGAAGGGTAGATCATACCTGCTAAACCTCGTTGACTTCTTTGAGTCAGTCACCAGAGCTGTGGATGAAGGCAAGGTGGTTCATACAGCCTACCTTGATCTGGTCAAGGCCTTCTAATCCATTCCCCACTCAGCACTCATAGAAAAACTCACTAAGCTAGGCATCAACTAGTATATCACTAGGTGGTTTGCAAATTGGCTCACAGATGGAACCCACAGTGTGAAAGTAGCTGACTCCAAGTCAGACTGCTGATCAGTCACGAGTGGAGTCCCACAGGGTTCAGTCCTGTGTCCTCTCCTGTTTGGCATCTATTTTTCAGAAGTCCAGGCCAACACAAAGGGAATCTGACAGACCAAGTTTGCAGACAACTGCAAGCTGGGAGCCATTATTAACTCCCCAAGTGATGCAGACATCCTGCAGAAAGGCCTCACTGAGACGAATGACTAGTGTTGAAACCATGGCCTTAAGCTTAATGCCAAAAAATGTGTCGTTATCCCCTTTGGTAAAAACTCAGTTCCCACTAATTACCACATCAATGGGAGCCCACTGAACACTGAAGGTGTTATAAGAGATCTGGGGACACAGGTTGACAGCAGCCTGTCCTTCAACCACCACATTGCCACTGTGTTCAGAATGTCTTTCTATGTGGCACATCTCATTACCAAGGGTTTTACATTCAGGAAGAAAGAAGTCATCATCTCTCTCTACTCTTCCCTCATTAGACCAATCATCGAGTATAATGCTCCATTTGGCATGTACCTCACTAGACACATGCAACAGCTGGAGAGACCACAGAAGTACCTCATGAAGAGGATCCTAGGCATTAAACACATGTCCTATATGGACATACTCAAAAGACTCCAGCTATTCTCTGTCTCATATCACCTACTTAGAGGCAATCTCTGCTTGACTTACAAAGCCATGTCTGACCCACCTCTGTTAGAAATGCTACATCTCACTATTGGCAATATCACGTAAAGTCATAACTATACATTGGAAAAACGAGGCTCCTCCTACGTTTAAGGCATTTAAGAATTTAACATCAACTGTTGGACATATGGAAATATCAACAGTGAAGAACAGAACCAACAGACCTACTTCCTACTACTACTCTTGGATGAAAGTACTGGAAATACTTGAAAAAATCGACAAAGATATGTCACTTTATGTTTCTGACTACATAATATTGAATTTCAATGTTAATTGCATAGACACCAATGTAAATAGTTAATTAATGTTTTGAAGTTGAAAATGTTTTAAATTTGTAAATATGTTACTTATCTATATTTCATGTAATGTTTTTTAAGACATCTTAATTTTAAAAAATAAAAAAAATATTAGTGAGAAATGCTACTTCTAAAGAAATCCCAATCCCTCTGCACCACACGCTACAGAGACCTCAACCTCATTACCACAATCAACAGAACATGCCGGAGGGACAGGTTCCTTACCCAAAGACTGCCCATGCCTTGGAATAGACTTCCCATACACGTCAAGCAGAGCACCTCGCTGACCCTCTTCAAGAGAAATCTTGAGTGGATGGGTAATAGAAAGTTCACCTCAGGGATTGCTTCAGTGGCTCCACTTGATAGAGGCACTGGGAACTAACGTCGGGCAGCATGATGCCAGGGCACTTCTATGGGCTAAGGCTTCTAAAGGCTCCAGGGCCTTTAGTCTAGTACACACCTATGAACCTATAAACCAAAGTAATACCCCAGTTTCAAATGAAAGACGCAGGTCTACAAATGAAACCAATACATGCCAGCACTGCATGCTTAGCAGGTTACTTGAGAGCTATAGATGATTGTAACAGAAGGAGAGACACTGTAACTTTAGACTCTGTAATATTAAACATTGGAATGCTAAACACAGTTAATGAACAGAGCAGGACACGGATTCAGATGACTAATGTACGCACAGGGCCCACCAGGCAAGGGCAGTACAACCCACATAGCAACACTTTAGACAGCTCCCTACAAAACACAGACAGCAAGACAGTCACAGCCCTCATTAGGAGGAAAAGTACATTTAACCCCACCCTCAACAGTCACATCAGCATATTTTCCAAAGCATGTGAGAATGAGATTAGAGCCATTCTCAACAAAAGACCCCAGAATAAATGGGTCAACCTTAATCATAAAGGAAAAGAAGCACTCCGAAAGATCTGCCAATGTCCACTTATTAGAGTAATGAAAGCAGATAATGGAGCCGGCGTGGTAAACATGAACCAAACTACTTATAGTTACAAAATGCAGGAAGTGCTGTCCAAAGATGACAACTACTGCACCATCTCTAAAAAAGAAGTGCTAAAAAGTTTCAAAACCATCGATACAGTCTTGCAGAAGCTACTAGCCAACAACAAGATGTTGGAAAAAGAATTTGAGTTCATGGCAGTAGACTCCCCAGAAGTCGGCTGACTATTTGGAATCCCAAAGACCCAGAAAAACCCAGTGGATTCCCCTCTAAGACACATTTTATTTTTTATTTATTTATTTTTATTTGCAGTTGGTTTACCAGGATAGTCCATTGGGCCAATAAGAACCAATTTTCAATGGAGTCCTGGGGAGAAAAGCTCCAAAACAAAGGTTACAAAAAAGATTACAGCATTTTACAATTTCAATCATTTGTAGGTTAAAGACAAAGCTTTAAAACAGTGGTAACAAAATGATTACAGTAGTTTACAATTTCAGTCATTTGTGGGTTCAAAACAAAACAAAGATTAAGCAGTTACAATGCAATTTTTAGGTTTCATTTTGTAGAAAACCAAGATTTAAACAGGTGCAATAAAATTTTTAGGTTCATAGATTCATACTAGGCTATCTGCCCTGGGGCATTTATAAGCCTAACCCTATTGTGTTTGGCTTATGCCACCCCTTGATTTGAGTATACTGTGCCCTTTTTAAAGTTTAGTTTACTGTGCCTCTGTCTAATAGTGACACGGAAGTAATCCCGGGACAAACCTACGACCCCCATCTACTCATCAAGATTCTTCTTGAAGAGAGTCAGTGAGGTGCTCTGCCTAACATGAATTGGAATTCTATTCCAGAGTGAAGGGAGCCTCTGGGTTATGAATCTGTCCCTCCAGCATGTTCTATTTATTTCTGTGCTGAGGTTCAAGTCCCACGAGCGCGTGGCTCTAAGGGATTTAGATTTACTGAGGTGGAGCATGTCCATTAATTCTGGGTTGGACATAGCTTTATATGTCAGGCATAGATTGCCTCAAAGTAGGCGGTATGCAACTGAGTAGAGCTGGAGTTTTTTTAACCGAGCAGCATATGGCATCTGTTTGAGTCCCTTGATCCTCCTGGTGAGGTACTTTTGGGGTCTTTCTAATTGCTGCAGGTGTCGGGTAAGGTACATCCCAAAGGGGGCATTGTATTCTATAATGGGCCTGATGAGGGATAAATAAAGGGGCACGATTACCTCTCTTGATCTAGATGTGAATCCTTTCATGATGAGGTGGGCTATGTAGAAGGTCTTTCTAACCACTTTGGCAATGTGGTTGTCAAAGGAGAGATTGCTATCAACTTGGGTCCCCAGATCCCTAATTACTTTCTCTGTACTTAATGGGTTACCACCTATGTGGTCATTTGTGGGCACATTGTTTTTGCCAAAGGGTATGACTATACACTTTTTGGCATTTAGCTTTAGACAATGGCTCTGGCACCAGTTATCCGTCTCTATGAGACCTTTTGAAGGATGTTTGTGTCAGCTGGAGAGTCGATTATGGCGCCCAGTTTGCAGTCATCTGCGAACTTGGTGAGCCATAGTCCTCCCACGTTGGCTTGTACCTCAGAAAAGTAAATACCGAACAAGAGAGGTCCCAGGACAGAACCTTGTGGGATGCCACTTGTGACCGGTTTTGAGTCTGACATGGCTCCAGCAACTCTGACTCTGTAGGTTCTGTCTTTGAGCCAGTTTGCAACCCATCTTGTGACATAGGGGTTTATATTTAGGCTGGATAGCTTATCTATGATGCCCGAGTGGGGTTTTGTGTCAAATACCTTTGCGAGGTCCAGATAGGCTGTGTGGACTACCTTCCCTTCATCTATGACCTTGGTGACTGTTTCGAAGAAGTCGACCAGGTTCAAAAGGCAGGATCTGCCCTTGATGAAGCCAAATTGGGTAGAATCTAGTATCTGTAGGTCCCCAATGTCTTTGTTTATGAGTTCCATGATGATCCTCTCCATAGCCTTGCAGACTAGGCTAGTCAGGCTTATGGGGCGATAGTTTCCAGGGTCCGTAGAGGCACCACCTTTGTGGAGTGGGACCACGGTTGCTGTACACCATTCTTTGGGCACATATCCTGTAGTGAGGCTGAGATTGTGAAAAACAAAGCATTGCCGTAGTAAATATATAGTTTCTTGAGTGGAATAGTAGGATTAGAGAATTATAAGATGTCATTACAGTTGGCTTATTATTTGGTGTCTGGTAATATATGATATAGTTGCCTGTAGGAAGTGGAGAATAGGCTATGAGGGGTGGGAGCAGGAGCATTCCCATGAGGATGTTAGATGTGAGTGCAGTGATTTTTTAAAAGCAGGGAGGTTGGTAGTGATATGGATGGAGGGAGGAAGGGAGTTCCATAGGCGTGCCAAGGCAAAGGACAGGAGGTTTTGTCCTGGAGAGTGAAGGGGTTTGTACAGCTCTATTAGGTTTTGGTTATTAGATCTTAGGAGTCTTTGTGGCAGGTGCATTTTAAAGGTAGAGCTGAGAGAGGGACAGAGGGAGGGATGAAAAATTAGTTTGTGAGCAAAAGTGAGCTGAGTATAGGAGAGATAGTTGGGAAGCTCTAGCCAGTTAAGTTTGTGGAGAGATGCGCAGTGGTGGGTAGATGATTTGTGGCTAGTGGCAAATTTGGCAATTTTATTATAACAAGAAGACAGTTTTGTTTTGAGAGATGATTGTAGGTTTGTTAGGAGAGGGGCACCATAAAGGTGGGAAGGGATGAGAAATGTAGTAGCGAGAGTGAGCTTAGTAGATGTAGTGAGGAATCGATTGTGTCGGTAGAGCATGCCAAGTTTTTGGTGGGTTTTTTTATGTTTAGTTGTAGGTGGCTATTGAATTTAAGCTGATTATCTATTTGGACTCCTAGTAGTTTAGTTTCAGATACCAGTTCAAGAGGTGTGTTATTCTGGATAGTGATGGAGAATAGTTTTCTATCAATGGTGCTGGTTTTTGAGGGGGTAAATACCATAAGTTTGGGTTTTGATGCATTGAGTGCTTGATGATTGTCCTTCATCCACTGTTCTGTGGTAGAGAAGGTGTCTTGAGTCAGTTTTAAGAGAGCAGGGATGGATGTGCCTGCACAGATAATTGTAGAATCATCTGCATATTGAATAAGTTTAGCATGAGGAATTGAGTGGAATAAATCATTTATGAATATATTGAAGAGGAGAGGACCCAAAATGGATCCTTGGGGGACACCAGTGGGTGTGTTAAGGAAAGAGGAGGTGGCGTTTTTCCACTTGACAGCTTGTTGCCTGTTGGAGAGATAGCTAGTGAACCAACTGAGAGAGGAAGGGGATAGGTTTAGGTTGGATAGTTTAGTTAGGAGAAGGTTGTGAGGTCAAAGGCCTTAGAGAGGTCAAGAAAGAGAGTAGATACAGTAGAGCCAGAATCTCTGGCTTTATTTAGTTTCCAGGAAGGAAAGGAGGGCAGTCATGGTGCTGTGACTGGGTCTGAATCCGTGTTGTGTGGAAGTTAGTAAGTTATTATCTAAGAGATAGGGAAGGAGTTGAAGATGGATACATTTCTCTAGGAGTTTTGATATAGGAGAGAGGATGGCGATGGGACGAAAGTTAGTAATATTGTTAGTATTGCCTCCTTTGTGCAGGGGAATGATGAAATCCCTTTTCCAGAGTTTGGGTACAAGCCCTTCTTGGATAGAACGATTGATTAGGATGCTGATGGGGAAGGCAATGGCTTCAGCAGCTATGATGAGGAAGGATGAGGGAATGTTATCGGGAGCATTGGTTTTAGCTTTTGCAGGAGTTTTCTTATGGTAGAAGTAGGAATGGGTTTTATGGAGAATGGTGGGAGGTGAGAGACTGGAGATGAAGGGGGTGACAAGAGGGGGGGATGCAGAAGTAGGGGGTGAGGTGTGATTAGAGAAGGATGAGGCTAGTTTGGAAATAGAGTATATGAAAAAAGAGTTGAATTGGGTAGCCAGGTCTATATCTAGTGCATTTGGGTCTAGGCTTGGGTTTTCTGCTGAGCCAGGTTTTAGGAGGGTAGTGATGCCTTTCCAGAATTTTTGAGGATTGGTTTTGTGGTTGTTTTGGAGTAAGGAGAAGTAATTCTGTCGATCTGCTGTGATAAGCTTTTTAACAGTATTGCAAAGTGTTTTGAATTCATTAAGGGTGGTAGGAGTTTTGTTTCTTTGGTAACGTGCCCAGGTTTTGTCTCTAAGTCGCATGGCAGTTAGTGTGTTTTTTGTTAGCCAGGGGGCACTATTGTTTCTTATTCTTTTGGTTTTTATGGGGGAAAAACTATCCAGCAGTTTTAGGAAAGTTGTATTGAAGTGTGCAACAGCATTATCCAGGGGTAGAGTTTTTATGGGGTTCCAATTTATTGATTTTAGGGAGTCTGAGAAGGTTATTGGGTTGAAGTTTTTTAGGTAGCGAGTGCTGATGTAATTATGAGTTGCTTGTAATGGAGATGAAAGACGTCTGGTGAAAATGGGAAGGTGGTCACTGAGGGAATCAGGAAGAGTTCCACTATCAGTGTAGTAGTGGGGGTGAGAGACTAAGATCCAGTCTAGGGTACTGCCACTGGAGAAGTCTTTAGAGGGCCCGGTAGCAAGGTTGATGAGCTGAGAGTACTTATATAGGTTGATGTTTAGGAGTGTGTAGGGGAATGAATGGAAGTCCAATTAATATTTGTGTCTCCCATGATAATAGTTTCATTACTGATATTGGTAGAAAGCCAGAATAGGATATCCTCAAGTACTGAGATATTGTCTCCAGGGGGGATGTAAAGTGAGGCTATGCAAATGTGTTTGTGTTTATTTAATTGAAATAGAGCTAGTACTAATTCTGCATTGGAGAAGTGAGAAATGGGTTTGTTACAGGGAGTAATGGATAGGGTGGATGAGTAGAGTAGAGCTACCCCACCACCCTTTTTGTGGGCCCTGTCTTTTCTGATGATAGAGTAGTTTGGTGGTACTATTTCAGCATCTTTTATATGAGGTTTTAACCAGGTTTCAGAAATAGCTAAGATGTCAGGTTTGTTGTGGAGAAGCCAGGCATGGAGGTTGGGGATTTTTTTAGCTATGCTTTGGGCATTTAGAGAAGTTAATAGGATATATTTAGATGTAGGGGAAGTGGTGTTTGGGCCTGGGTTAGGGTTTATATCTCCAGATAGAAGTGTGGTTGTTAGGTGATGGATTATGCTGATGAGGTTTTTGGATTGCTTTGATTGTATGTTGTATATTGTCAGGTTTGTGTGGATATTGGAGGTTAGAGAGGGGCTAAAGAGTTTGTAAGTAGAGCTTAGTTTGTAGTGAAAAAATAGATGGATATATTCTTAGTTCTTTAATTTTAGTTTCCAGTTATGCTGTGATCTTCAGTAGGCTGTGGAAGTCTTCCAAAGTTGGTATTGTGTTTGTATTCCATCTTCTTGTTATACATTTCCTTGAAATTGCAAGTATAGTCCATACTAGATACATGTTTGACCTATTCAAATGAGGACCTTCGTTCACATTTAATAATACAAGAATTTTAGTTAAATAAAATGATTCATTAAATAAAGCTTGTAGAAAGTTATTAATACCATTCCAAAATGGCTTAATTTTAACACAATCAAAGAAAATGTGGTTCCAATCTGCATTGAGTACTTGCTCACATCTCCATCTTCCTTTAATGGAAGAATTAATTTTGCTGATTCTGTCTGGGGTTAAGAATGATCTGTGCAAACATTTCCAGTTAAAAACTTTCCAGTATTGTGTAAAGGATGTATATTTTATCGATAATAATATATTTGTTTTAATGTCTTCAGTTAACGATATTGAGTGTCATTCTGTTATATGTTTCCAATATGAGGTGTTGGGTGTTGTTTTATAGTTTATCAATATTTTGTAAAACTTTGAAATACTGTTTCCCATGTCAAAGTCATTATCTGTGATTTCATATATGTATTTCATAAATGCAGGTATTTCTTTAAATGAAGAATTGTTCATTATTCTACTTAAATCTTGCGAGTATGATAGAATACTCTGTAAAGTTAGCCAGTCCTGTTGTGGAATTTTTTTTATGTTGTTAGTATTACCTGTATATCTAAAACTTTTAGTTCTTTGATACATTGGAGCCAACAAACAAATCCTTTCTGTTCCCAGGAATTGATGATTTCTCTAAATATTTTATGTGGAAAGTTCTTTGTGACTATAAAGGGTGTTAAAAGATCAAACCAGATTTTTATGTCTATATTTGCATTAACAATTTTCCTAAATGAGTCAATATAATAATTAATCATCCAAGTTTTAGTGGGTATAGTTATGTGATATTGCAGACTAATACATAATATGTGCCATGGCAAATTGTTTATATCTGTTATTTGATTTTTTTTTTGTAAATCAAATTCATTCATTAATGTTACAGTTAGTAATTCTTTCCAATTTGCAGAGTAGTTTGGACTTGTCCAGTCTGAGATTGTTTTAGATATTGATGCTTTTATATATGTTTCTATATCAGGAAAGTTTAATCCTGTCTGTTTCCATGGACTGATATGATGTATTAAAGCTATTCTGTTTCTTTTGGGAAACCATAAAAATTTTATTAGGCATGAATTTATTTCTTTAAGTATATTCCTATCTGGTAACATTTGTATTGCCAAGGCTATATATAGGATATTGGGCAGTAAAACCATTTTTATTAACTGTAGTCTATTTTCAAATGTTAGTATTATTTTGTTCCATTTTTCCAGAGAGACTTTAATTGCATTGATATTATTGTAGTTTTTTTAGACTCATTTTTATTATTATCCTTGCATAACTCAATTCCTAGATATTTTAAGGTAGATTCTTGCTTCCCTATGATGTGATCCCCCTTAGTTTGCAATTCTTTCTTTTTATTTAGAAATAAAAATTTTGATTTTGATTTATTGAAATGGAGTCCTGACGTCAGGTAGAATTTGTCAATTAATGTATCTAATTCTTCTAATGTCTCTTTTGTATTAGATGTTAGTAATATGTCATCAGCAAATATCATTACTTTAGAATTGTATTGTTTATAAACATCTATTCCTTTTATTTTTATATTGTTATGAATTAAATCTGCCAACATTTCAATAACCAGAGCAAATAGAATTGGTGACATGGGACATCCTTTTTAGTGCCTTTTGTTATATCTATAGATTCAGAGGTAAAAGGACCTAACTTGATATACACTAAATTATTTGTATCTATATTCTTTAGGAGACGAACAAAAGATGTTGGAAATTCAAATAGCTTTAGGATTTTGAATAAATAGTCCCAATTTAGGGAATGAAAGGCTTTCTGTATATCTAAGCCAATTATGAGCGTTTCTTTATGTTCTTTGTTAACATAATCTATAAGAGAAATTATCCTTTTAATATTGTGATGTGTATGTTTATGATATATATATCCAGTTTGATCATTATTTATTGTAACCTCTGTACCTCATATAGACCTATATCATTATTAAATAATGATTATAAGATTAAACATAAAAAACACCAGAAAAAAATGATCCCAAGAGAAGATAGTTGTTGCCACTGGTAAAATGAGAATAAATCCAAATGAAAAAGGCAACAGCAGCAAATCAACAAATATGTCAGTATATGTAAACACACAAACATAAAAAGTAAAAGAAGTGTTTATTGTAATTGGTAAGCGCTTTCACTTAGTAGCTTCATCAGATCATACAAATACACTAATAGCAAGCATTTAAAAAGTTTGTATAATCCAATCACATAAGACACTGGAAAATGACATCACATCCTTTAAATCAGCTGCATAATATACAGCCCCTAGTGGATACAATAGTATCGAAAAAAGTAACCACTAACTCTTGTATACAAAGTATCTAACATTCTAAAGCAACTAGGCAGCTTAGAAAACTTTAAAGCTTGTCACATACATCATTCGTTTTTGGTTACTCATTTGTCATTAACTAACAGTCCTACAAAAAGTATATAAAAAGTATATAAAAAATGAATCTCGCTATTTAACAAAAAAATCCATTATATAAAAAGTAAAACTGATATTCAATCTTCATTATATATATGTAAACTCAGACTGTTAGTGACAATAAATAAAATGGACCTATTTAGGGGTACAAAAAACATATTATATATAAAAGCATCACCGTGCAGATAAACATATTTCTGTATAGACCATAAGAGCAAGTGTCACTCAAGCATGTGTCCTAACACAAGAAAATAAAAATTGTTCTAGACTCATATCAGTTAGTGTATGTATACATAGTATTCTCGTCACATTAATCTCCACCATCGTGCAGATAAGCACATTTCTCTATAGACCATGTCCTAACACAAAAAATATAAATCGTTATAAACTCATGTCTGTTAATGTATATATATATAGTGTTCACATCACATTAAATAGATAGAATTACTAATGTGAGCAGCATATCGCTCTAATAGATGAACTACATCAACATTTATAAACCAATTAAACTTTCCTTATATTTATGAATATTATATTTATGAATGCAAGAATGTAATCGCTAAAAAACTATAATATAATATGAACTATATCATGAAATTACAAAACTATCTATCAATAAAACGTCAAAACCAAAATGCACAAAATATGTTTCTTTACCCATCATGCAGTAGTAATATCTAGGATCAAATGTAAACTATGTAAATACCTTCTTCTATAGTTGATGGGTACACAATACCCTAACAACCATAAGTATAACAATAAAACTTTCTTATATAAGTGCTATAACTGAACATCAAATAAACATGCATGAAATGCACAAGCACAAAGAATGGCACTCAAAAATGTCTCATCCCAGCAACACCAAGCAACAAAGTGTTCAATTTCATCCCAAATCACAACCACAACACACACGCCCACAAACCAGATATACGGGCACATCGAATCATCAACTTCCATTCAAGACAGAAGGTTCCCATATAAGCAACAATAAATGGAACCAATGAAGCTATATATATTGTAAATAAAGGGCTATAATCCAGTACATAATAAAGTACATAATAAAAGCGCCAAAAACGTAAGCACTTATCTACTACTGATAGTTGCAAGTTTGCATAATGTTCCTTAAAGAGATGCATAAACAAAAATATACCAAATGTTATAATAAAAAATCAATGAAACCATTTATGATGTTAGAAGAATATTATACATATCACTAATTAGCTAGTATACCAAGGTGAGCTAGACATCATTGACACTAATAAATAGATCTAAGTCACTAATAGTATGTAAATATGTTCAATCTTGCTTACAGTTACATAACTAAAGCTGAAGTTCTTATTAAAAACATGATGACACACATGTCAAAAATCTATTAATTATCCTATCATAAGACATTCATACAAAAATAATGATAAAATAAGTAAGTACCCATCATGTCCTAATACTATCCAAAAAAATATGTAAATATATGCAAAAATTGGAACTAAGATACATGGGTATATATTGCATCAACTAACCATAACTAGAACAGTAACATTATAGTATATAAGCATACAGTTAAATCTAAGGGACAAAAATGGAAGTACCAAAAGACCATAAGAGTGTAGCCCATTGCATATTGTAACTGGGATCTTCCCATGTTACGGCCCTACCTTATTCAGAATCAATCTGAATTCTAGAGTACAACAATAATTTGTTAACCAAATGAAATAAGTAGAAGCACATATCAAAACAACCAAATAAACTCAATTTGAATATAACATGATCTATACATTATACAAATGCAAAAATGAAATGCTTATTACTAGAGGAATTTAACAAAAAAATTGTAGTTTATTATTATAAACCTGAGAATCATAACTACTCTAAAAAGGAAAGCCTTGGAACAACTTTTGACAAGAAGCTGTCTAATAGTTGATGTTAGAAAAATGTAATTAACTAGCAGCAACAGACAATTTTCTTTGTTTTAAAATAGGTTTGATCGAAGCTCTCTCATTAAGGCCTTTGCCCCTATCAGCTCTCAGTCTAAGAATCCATTTAGTTTCCTTGCTCTCAGTATTATTTCTAATGTCACCTTCCCCAATATTCGGAATTATTCTGTCAGTAACCATAAACTTAAAATGATGTTCCTTTCCTGTGGTAATAATGTGTTTAGATAATGCGTTTTTGTCATATTTAATTTTAATGCTGTATAAATGTTCTCTCATTCTCTCTTTAAGTGTCCAATTGGTTTTGCCAACACAAAATGATTGGCAGATTACACATATGGTTAAATATACAACATTAGAGGTTTGACAATCAGCAAAAACTCTAAAATCAAATCTCTTACCCATGTCAGGATGGATAAAAGTATTACAGCTATTAATAAAATAACAGAAATTACATTTCCTACAAGGGAATGTGCCTAAGACGTTACCCTGAGTTACATATGGGCTGTGGGCATGACACAAAAGCCTTTTAAGATTATGTCTGTTTTTAAACCTAAATGCTGGTTCTTCTCCTAAAATACTCCTAATTTGTGGATCAGTAGTAAGGACTTTCCAGTTGTTTCTAATAATATCAGATATCATACTAGTATCAGATGTATAGTACATTGGAACTCTCAATTTATCAGCTGGCACATTGTTAGTCAGTATACTACCTACATCCATATGGGGCGAAAAATAAGGTCTTGCTTTACTGGCTCGAAGTTCATACAAACTCTCTAAATTATGGTCCAATTCAGAATGCGTATATCCCCTATCTACCAACATTTGTCTAAAATTGGTAATCTCATCCTGAAAGCCAGACTCTGATGCATTAAGCCTTGATACTCTCTTACCTTGTCCCTTTATAATGTTTCTAAAAATGTATACTAGATGCATACTGCTTCTGTATAAAATAGTGTTTCTGTAACATTTCTTTCTATAACCGCTGGTATTAGTCATCCCACTATCAAGTCTTTCCACTAACACATCAAGATATTATATCTTAGTTTGGGAATAATTTATTGTAAACTTCAAATAACTATACTTCTCATTATAATGATTATAAGATATTTATGTGGGTACGGGATGTTTGGACCCCGCTGATAGTCCTGCTTCCATTTATGACAATATTAACTAAGGAAATGTTTTCAGTATTTTGAGTTTCAGGATTTTGAGTTTTCAGGATTTTGGTCTTCAGTCTTATGAATTTTGGGATTGTGATATTTCAGTCTTCTGAAGGGGAACCATGTACATATGTTGAGATAAAGATATGCCATGTTACACAATTGTCCCCTGCCTACCTTTCTGTCTGTTTGTCTATCTATCTGTCTATCTCTCTATCTATTGTTTTTCTTTGTTAACTAGATCAGTGGATTAGCCCTTGGAGCCTTTCAAGCCATGACCTGAGCCAGAGGCAAAACAATTTACATAAAATATACTTAAATGGTTATTTATAATAAAACAATAAGGGCATATACTGAAATAAAAAGAACAAATGTGAAAAGCTTATGGTAGTAAGCAGTGACTGTAACAAAATTGGTAATAACTATATTTGATCGTTGAAGTGAATATGTTTATCATAAAGATAATGGAGTACAGCAACAGCCAGCCAGCATCTTGAAAACACTTGTAGCACCATTAGATGTCCTTGAAAAGGTTAGTTATTTCTTTGAGGTGTTTAGTGAGTTTTCCCCTTAAATGCAGTTCTTCTTCTTTGGTTGCTGTAGAGGTTCATAGCTCATAGCAGGTTACTAGACTATTGGCCCTAGGGCCTTTATAAGCTTAGCCATGTTATACCCTTGTTCCCTTATTGACCAAGTTGTATGGTCTATATTTGCAGCACGAGTCTATAATCAGCACTGACTGCCCTTACCAAGAGGGACATAGGTGACACTCCCAGGATAAATCTACAGTCTCCCATCCAGTTGTCTAAGCTACACTTAAATAGAGTCATTGAGGAGCTGTGTTTTTCTGGAATTGGGAGTTTGTTCCAGAGGAGTGACAATCTCTGGGAGACATATCTGTCTCTCCAGCGTGTCCTGTTAATGTCGCAGGCTAGGTTAAGATCTTAGAGCGAGTAAATCTTGTCCCATTTGACATTCCCTTTCATATCCTGGATATCTGTTTCCTCTCTTCCTTTTTCCATCTCTTCCATCTAATCTTTCTATCTTCATTTCCCCTCCCATTCAGACAAGTTCTCTCCTCACATGCTGCTGTTGAATATGAACCCCCCTCTATCTAATGCTCCTACTTTATTATGTCTTACTTTCCCCCTTTAGCACCTTTGTGTCTCATTGTACTCATGTATATGAATCTGCACAGCATATCACTCCCTCATAACATTCATGTCCACAGGCACTAAGTAATAAATTGAATGCATGCAGTTTGTACACCAAGAGACAGAGATCAGCTGCTCCATTTCTCCTATGATGCCCTAATAGAGGAGCTGTTCTTCTAATTACTTGAGCTTCATTTCTTAGCTTCTTCTTTCCTAGCCAAGGAAAGCTGTCACCATTATCTGCTGTTAGTTTGCTTGACAATCAAATTCTTCTCCCCAGGCAGTCTGTCAGATTATACAGGCTGCCCCAGACTCATACTTGTTTTCCCATCCTAAAACAGACCCATCAGTAACTTCTTTATCCAAAACTGCTTCTGCAAAACAGATTACTGCTACTAACCAAATTAGCATCTGACAAGGATGGGAAAGTTTTTGACAAGTTTGGGAAGAAAGTACTTTGTACTGCTCCTTTGACATTCAGGATTTTAAGCTGTCAAACTTATTTATTAAAGTTTTTACTTTTATGTTTTGAGAAGATGCAAAAGTTAATTGTTAATCTTCCATGTTCTGAGGTAAAAAAAATCACTGAATGTCTTTTTGGCATCTGCATCTTGTGTTGCTAAGTATATTTTAAAAGTGTGCTTATTATGTGGCTGATTTTTCACCCAGAGTTGCTGCTTATGGGTCAATATTGAGAAGATTGGTTTGCCTGCATTATGAAAACCTTCCTGTAGATTTTAAAATAAAAATTTTAAATTCTCCCTTAGACAAGGAAGGTCTGTTTGGTCCTTCTGCAGCTGAGATGCTCAAGAGGGGAAAGTTGATTCAGGGGTGACTCAAATTTTCAACTCTCCTTTCTTAAAGCAAATACAAATTTCCTTTCCTATGCAGCTCCTTTTTTCAATAAGCAGTTTAAGCAGCAAAACCATCCTTTTTTAAAGCAAATAAAAACGTCACTTCTTCATCAGCTCCCTTTTTCAATAAGCAATTTCAGCAGCAAGAAGCCATCAAAAAGAAGTTTAAAATCGGTGGCAAGAGGCTCCAAAAAGAAATTAAAAGCATCTAAAAAAATCAAGGACAGTCCTCCCAGTCAGCATGATAAGTTGCCTGTTGAGTACCCCACACACACACCCTGGCACCCTATTTGCCTGAGTTTTTATCTTCCTTTTGGTACCAAATTATGACAGACAAAGTGGTTTTAAATGTAATTCAAAGAAGGCATATTTGTCAATGGGAATCCATCCCTCCATCCAAGGGGATTTTCAATGCCCTGTGAACCAAGTCTCATATTTTTCCTCCTATTCTGCATCTAATACTTGCTCACGGAGTAATGCAACCATTGTCTTCCTGCCAGATGGGCAAATGCTTTTATTCAAGAATTGTTCTAGTACCAAAAAGAGGGAAGGGTCCTAGAGGTTGGTGATATACTTTTATTTTTAAAGGTTCAGAATGCTTTCCCTTCATTCCCTTTTTACCTCTGATCTCTTCTCAAGGTTAAATGTTAAAGCTAGAACTAAAGGACACATCATCAGATTCCCATTGCCAAGCAGTTCAGACATTTTTTAAGATTGTCTAGTTTTCATTATTTCTGCACTTTTTACAAATTTGGGTGATTGTTTTAGGTTACCATTCTCTTCCTGCAGCTATCAAGAGTCTTTAGCAACTATTCACAACCTCCTAGTCCATCTGGGTTTTCAAATTGATGTACAGATATCTGCTCTCATCACTTCTAAAAGATCTGTATTCCTGGATCTGTTAAACTCTGCACTGGCAAAAGCCTTCCTACAGACAAAACGTCTGTATTTCAAGAGTTCTTCCTGAATTTCTCCCTCCACAGCCAGGTATCTGCAAGGAAATTTCCTTGGATTTTGGGGTACATGGCTAGAAACTATATGTGGAAAGTCCAGTGGTACCTCAGCTTAATCTGGGCTTGGCATCTTCACCCTTTGGCTTTTAATATCCCTGTTTTAGTACTTATAACAAGAGTCGGTCTCAGATAGGTAGACCATATATCATTACAATCCATGTCTCCCATTCTCCATTCTGGTCTCTCTTCAGTCTATCACTACAGATGCATTAGATGTGGTGTGGGAGCAGTTTCCAAAGGGGTGAAAGTGTAAGGTCTGTGTAACCCTCATGACAGAGAGAAGCATGTAAATGTCAGAGACATTCTGGCAGTGATCAGTGCTTTGAAAGCCTTAAATCATCTCTGGTCCCTAGGACCTACGCAGATTTATATAGACAGCAGCCCAGCGATGTGGTACATAAACAAACTAAGGAGTACAGGACTGTACATAACAGATTTGCTGTGATAGCCTGGGAGATAGCAACCCAGCTCAATTTCACTGTTCAGGCTTCATACAAACTACCAGAGCAAAACTGGATGGCAGACAAGCTAATCAGAAATATGACAGACTGTCATGAATGTAAATATTACACTCTGGTCTTTCAATAACAGATTCAGGTGAGGGTAACCCCTTAAATAGATCTGTTTGCCTCCTTTCAGAACAACTAAAGAAATTCTTCTCCAGGACTCCTTTCAAACAGGCCTGGAAGACAGATGCCTTCTCATTCCCTTGGACAGGAATGTTCCTGTGTACTTTTCTGCCCTTTCTACTAATATCCAGGGTTCTTAAATGATGATGTTAGCACCATGTTTAGCTCAAACCAAAGTGGTTCTCCCCTATATTCCATATGACCAAGGGCAATTACAACAGGCATCCCCACAAATTGTATTTGCTCCCACAAGGCGCGGTTTCTTTGATGAACTTTCATCTGAACGCACTTCAACTAATTGCCTAGATTACAGAATTTTGATACCTTTTAAGCACCTATTTTCTGAGGATGTGCAGCCCATATTAATGGAGGCAAGAAAGTCTGCTACTGGAAAATCACATATGTGCAAGAGGAAAAAAAAACTTGTTGGTGCCTGTCCAACAACCAGGACCATTTTAAGGTCCCTCTGTCTCTTGTTCTTGATTATTTGTATGAGTTACTATTCTCTGGCCTATCTTATTCGTAGGTCATGTCGCTTCTTTTTGTTTTTGTCATTCAGCATATGCTGACAAATGGGGTGATAAGAGCTGTCTCTCCTCCTCAATTAGGACAAGGAATTTATTTAAGGATATTTCTAGTACCAGAGAAAGATGCCTCTTGCAAACCATGCAAGAAGACCTGTTCTAGATCATTCCTTTCTACATTAGGTTGTGATAGTGCCCAAGTTCAAAATGCTACCACTTCATGACTTGTTGACCCTTATTCCCCATTTGAGTTTCCTAGTGATCTTAGATTTAAAAGATGCATATCATCATGTTCCATAGATCCAGATTTCAAATGTTTCTTAAGGTTTTGTGTTTCTGGATCATATTATCAGTTCTCTGTTATGACCTTTGGGTTATCTATTGCTCCAAAGGTGTTCACAAAGAGACTAGCTCCTATGATAGCTTGGCTTCTTCTCTTAGGAATGTTTTTTCGGGGGTGTCTTCTGGACACTTGGTTCAAGAAACTTTTTTTTTTTCATAGGAAAAATTAGATCTGCATTTATATCTATTCCTCGTGGGTCTCATGGCATCAACTATACTCATAGGTTTATAGGTTCATAGGTTCATAGGTTCATGATACCTCTTGCAAAACCTCACATGACAACATTACAGTGCTGGCTGAAATGTCTGTGTCCCAACACCAACATCCCATGACTTTTAAAATTCCAGTTCTAGATTTGTGAAATGGGAGATTATGTGGGGCTTACACCACATCTCTTGGATTTCAGGGTCTCCTATTCTCCCCTCCTGCTCCAGCACAGCCAGTCACAACAGACATCTCAAACCTTGATTGCAGAGCAGTGTTTAAGGGGATAAAATTGAAGGATCTTTGGAACAAAAAAGACAGACCAAAACACATATACATAAAAGAGATGTTAACTTTCATAAATGCTCTCAGCTCTCTGAATCATATGTGATCCTTGTGACCTCTACAAGTGTTTACAGACAACACCACAGTGATATGGTACATAAACAAGAAAGGGGAACCAGCTCTTACTCTCTGTGCAGATTAGCCATCTTCTTGCCTCTGCCCTAAACAATTAATTGGCAAAATTCTCCTCCAAGATTCCATGCAAGAAGGCCTAGAAGACTGATGCCGTTTCCTTTCCTTGGACAGGAATATTCCACCTTTTCCACTAATATCCGGGGTACTTCTGAAGATTCTGGAGGACTCCCCAAAGATTATTATGGTAGCTCCTTTCTGGCCCAGGAAAAGTTGCTCTGTCTTCACCTGGAAATGGCCTGGGGCAAGTACCACAAGCTTCCCCACAGACTGGATTTACCCATAGAAGACTGGGGTTGTTTGATACATTCTGACCCCAAGCAACTGCAAGTGAGTGCCTGGATGACAGGTCTTAATGCCTTTAACCACCTTTTTTTCTGAGAATGTGCAGCAAGTCTTAATAGAAGCAAGAAAGCCTGCTACTAGAATATTCTGTAATTAGCAAATGGGAAATCTTTATTAGTTGGTGCCAACAAAAGAACCAGCATCCATTCATGGCTAGTTTTTGTCTAATTTTATATTACTTGTGTGAGTTACTATATGATCCAATGTTGTCTATTTTTGTGTGATTCAACATGTGGGCTGTTGGATCTGGTTATATCCAAACTTAATGCCTTATACCAGAGTATTGGATCAGAGAGCTCTGACTCCTCCTCAGCCACAGTTCTCTCCTTCTAGCTGATTTACCTCACATCTCACTTGTTGCCTGCCAAACCAGATGTGTTTGCCAAGAACTCTGCCTTCTTCATGGTAAGTGAAAGTGTTTTCTTGATTCTCTGCTTACTCCTCCCTTTAATTAGAATTTTTCGAGAGTGCATGGGATAGAACTACATAGGATATTTTTTTCTGTAGATTACATAGTGTTTTTCAAAGGTCTTCATAGGTTAGCAGTTAAGCAGATTAGTGTCATACTGACTTTAATATAGATCGTTCTAGGTTTGTAGCTAAGTAAGGTTATTATTATATGTCTTCTTTGTGTGTCTGTCTGCCTATCTATCTACTTTTTCACAATAGTTGTTGTAATTTAGTGTTTTTAGAATTTTTCTTAGTCTTAAAAAGTCATTCTGATGTCTGAAAAGTCAACTGGTTTCAAAACGTTTTCTACCTTTGTTCATAAGATATCACCCCCACAAGACCCCCATTCTCTTTGTGTGTACTGCCTAGGTCCTTCTCACTTACAAGAGAGCTGCAGCATCTGTGTCACCTTCGGCAGAAAGGGAAAAAAGTTATCATGAAGGGACTTAATCCCCCTCAGACAGGATCTATAATGCCTACTGAATCCAAGGCACCTTCCACCTCTCCTTCTGACAAAAAGAGAGAAAAAGAGAAACAATGCTCTAAAGAAAAAGAAAGAGAGAAAGAGAAATCTATGGAGAAATGCAATGAAAACAGACTGAGAAAAGGAAAGAAGAAAAGAGTAACAAACCGCAGGTGACGTCTCCGGATCCGAGTCTTCTTCTGGGTTCAGCAAATATGTTGTCGACGCAGTTGGATACAACTGCCACCAGGATCTCAACTCCCTCCTTAAAACTTTCTTTTCATCCAGGGCTGACCAGCTCCAGATTTCATTCCACAATACTTCAAAAGCTATCATCAAGACCTCCAGCTGTAGCTTCAGCTTCAGCTTCAGGGTCTCGTCATTCCACCAGCAGCCTAAGCAAAAATGGATGTAGACAAGATAATGAGGGAATTTCTGAGGACACATATTCAGCTGGGAGTTCTCCTGGCCCATTGCCTCAAGGAGACAGCCAGGATCAGGACCATCAATGCAATCTATACTATTTCATACTAGTTCCAACACCATCTCCCTGTCTGGAGCCAAGTCATATATGTCCAAACTCCTCCACCATGCCATTGTCAGATCCAGTATCCTGGGATACTTCAATTTCCACACCCAAAGACAACTCCTTTGGAGATATTATGGAATTAATGACATGGGAGGTCCACAGAAACTCCTTCTCACGAGTATGTGTTTCTTGAAACTTTCTGGTCTGGCCCTTTGAGCCTTGGGTGGTCCCATCTTCTGACGCCTTAACAGAGCTCATCACTCAGAAGGTTTGGAAGGAACCTGATGTTTCAGAGCCTATTCTTAAAGAACTGGAAAAGATTCTCATTGCCCCAAAGCATAGGAGGAATAGGTTTAAGGGACCCCTTGTAAATGGTGGTAGCTGCAGCAACAAAAAAGAAAGTGGTGGAAGAAAGTTCCCTCTGTCCATCCTCCCAAGAGGGAGTCAAAGACATTGGACAGAATGAGGAAATGGACATATGCTTCAGCAACCTTTGCACTTTGAGGAGTGAACTCTCTAGTACACCTGACACATTTGCAAAGAGCATTGATCAAAGAAGTCTCTAAGTCTCTTTTGGGTAGCTTACCGACAGACGTAAAGAAGACAGTGAATGCCCAAATATCTACACTACAATTTTCCTCAAATATAGTCATGAGACTTCTATCCAGTGCAGCTGATGGTACATCAAAGGCAGCTGGGACAGGTATTTCCATGCAAAACCATGCCTGGATGTGGCTATGTGATTTTGAGGAGAGCTTCAAGGTGTCATTTGTAAATACTCACCTGACTGCTCCACCTTGTTTAGCCTGAAGGTAAAATAAATGCTTATCCAGGAGTGAAAAGGATTACAAGAAATTCTCTGCCTTGGGAATTTATTCTCCTTCTCCTTAAAGATCATTTACTAGGAATCAGAGATGAGGTAGGGAAATGTGGTTCAAAAGGTCCCAAGGTTTTTACCAAGGCACTCCTGGGGATATACCTCCCCGAGTCTGAGCAGGAGCCAATCATAGTGGATAGCATCCATGAGGTACAGGCAGGCCACAAAATCAAGGTTTCTTTAGGCCTTTTGCTGAGAAACCTTACCAGCATCCCTGAACGCTTGCCCAACTGTTGCACTCTAGAGTCAGTCAGGGGTTTTCTCCTAACACCCTTTGGCCTGGGAAACCATAATTTTTGATTCATAGGTATTAAGGATTTTCACCAGAGGTTATACAATAATCCTTTTGGATGTCCCAAAGAAAAGATTGAAGATTCCCAATATGCCACCCACTCAGTTGGAATCTGCAGCAAAAGAGGTATCAAAGTTGCTAAACAAAAGAGTCCCCCAATCAGACCCCCCCAGACCAGTTATAATCCATAGTCTATTCAAGGTTCTTTTTAGTTCCAAAAAAGTTAGGAGACGTCAGACCATTAGTGGATCTCAGCAATCTAAATGACTGCACAAAGGGAGTGATAAGTTGCCCTAGTGCCATCCAGGTAACTGCAGAAACTGGAATCAAATTAGATTATATTGAAAAAGAACTGCACAAACTGGATCCAAAAAAGCACAGGGATGAGGTGGAATTAATAATAATGACCTAAAAACACTTCAGCAAGAACTTACAGTACCATTATATTTATTATTTATAGGTCATATAAACATAGGGAGATTCTTCAAGATTGAAGACTTGCTTATTGAACCAGTCTTTAAGAGAAAGGGGAGTAGGACAAACCTAGAGTCATACAGACCCTTAAGTCTACTTTCATGTTGTGGAAAAATAATGGAAAAAGTAATATTGGATAAGTTATTGTCAAAACTGGAGAGGTTGGGACTTGAAACCATATATCAGCATGCATATGTTGAAAATAGATCTATTACCACCTGTAACATTATGTTCTATAACAATGTAATAACAGCTATGAATGAAAAAATGTGCTGTGATGTGATTTATATAGATTTAACTTCAGCATTTTACAGGCTCATACACAAAACACTGATCAATAAATTAGAACAACTAGGTATTGATGTACTGTTGATAAGATGGATAGCTGCATGGCTTACAAACAGGGCATGGCAAGTATCATACAATGATTAGACAGGTGACATTCTTGGTTACAGTCAGGGTGTCCCACAGGGCTCTGTCCTAGGCTCTTGCTTGTTTATATTGTATCTTTCAGATGGTCAGACCTAACGTTTTCATCTGAGGTGTTCTACAGTCTATATGCAGATGACCTGACATTAGGTAACGTGTTACAGATAAGGCATGTCTGCAAAACAACCTGACTACATTGACCATTTGTGCACAGGAAAATAATATGGGTGGATCCAGCTTTCAGTTTTTCTAATCATATAAACCAATTCATTAATGATAGTTATAGGTTGTATAAAAAGATTTATAAAGTCCTGGAAATCAGAAATGATTCTGTCATTGTTTGTTAATTACATTAGACCCAACGTTGAGTATGGAATAACAATATGGAAAACGTATAAGAAAACACTGGAAGGAGTACAGCAGAAACATTCCAAAGGCATCAATGAATGTGAAAATTTAAGTTATTATGAAAGACGAAAAAATCTGAGCTTGTACAGTGTATCATATAGCTCTCTAAGAGAAGATCTTATTCAGGTATAGAGGGCAGTTAGAGACAACTACCTCTGGGAATGTTTGGGGTTATCAAAAAGTACTAGAGAGTCATCAGACAACTTATGTAGAAGATGGCCCCCTGTTGCAGAAGAAGAAGGAGTCCACAAAAATCACAAAAACTGATAAGACATAAAAGAGCCATACAGATGATAGAGTGGATGACTGAGGATAAGAAAGAAGCTATGCATTGTTACTATTAGGTAAAAAGCCCAGAATTTCCAGACAAAAGATATAGGAAAAGATTAAGATAGAAATTAGAGGAAATACTTCCACAAGAAAAACTGTCAGAAGTTTCTAATAAAAATTGTGTTCGTTAATACAACAGACCCATGAAAAACATTATATAGACCAAGAAACCTTGTGATGCTTGGAAGAAGAAGCAACTGAGGAAGTGCAAAAATTTAAAGAACAACATTTAGAGATGCTTGAAGGGTATAAAAAAGAAATATGGACATGGGAAAGAAAGAGAGATCTGATATGTATAATATTTAACAAAGGAGAAAGCCAAATTAAGCAACACCAAAAGGCTGCCCCAAAGATATTTGAAGAGAAATATAGGCAAAGGCATCCAGATATGGAAACTTTAACAAAAAATAAATAAATAAGATCACAAAGAGGGAATGCAGAATAAAAGATTAGTCAGGTAGAAGTAAAAAAAAATCGAAGCTGAAGTTATGGAATATTTCCGAAGTGAAGGATTTCAGTCTAGAACGTTTAACACAGTTCATATCACAGCATGCTGGAACAACTAGTCCACAGAGTACGGGGAAACGAGGAACAGGAGACATCTGAAGATGAAATATGGACATGGGAAAGAAAAAGAGATTTTAATATGGGGCAATAGTTATTTTAAGAAGAAATTAAAACTAATCAAGGGACAAAAGCTGTTTGAACGGGAGAAATACAGGCAAAGACATATGCATGTCCATTTTACAATACAAAGAATAAGCCCAAAGAGGAAAAGTAGAAGTACAGAAGTTAAAGAAATAGAAACTGTTAATGCAAAGAGAAGGAGTTAGTGTATAAAATTTAACTCGGATAACAATACAACAGGGTAGAGCAACAGACACCCAAATTAAGGAGAAAGCAGTAGAGCAGGAAGCATCCAATCAGTTGCCATATGAAGATACTCTGGAGCCTCCCACATGAAACCAGAACAAAGGTTCAGTTGGAGCTATACAGCAAGGGAAAGAACAGGAAACTGTGGCAACTCTGACACAGTCAATGTCGGGGAGTGATTGGCCAGTGAATTCTCATATGTAAGTGCAACAGATGAGACAGGGTGAAACTGAAGAGAACTTGGCTCAGGATGAAGCTCTGCAACTTTCTATAGAATGTCCACAGGATATGGTGAACAATGTGCCCTCTGTTTAGAAGAAAATATTCTAAGAGAAGAATTGCTTGATTTAATAGAGATGGATAGACATATTAAGATCAATGAAAGAAATAGACTACAGAAGGTCAATAAAACCCCAAAAGTTAGAAGTTTGATAAAACGAATGAACACAGTAATTTGGATTGTCCATAGAGATTCATGCAATATAACAGAAGTAAATACATTTACAGGGTATTGAGGGAAAGGAAAGGGATAAATTGAATGCCATCATGGAAGTACTGAATAGAGAAATCTATAAAGCAATTAAGACAAGAAGTGTCACTGTTATTAGAGTATAGAAGAGGAAACAGATCAACAAAAATACTCAGAAAGATAGAGGTGATAAAATCAATGTGCAGTATTATAGCGGATCAGGATTTATCATGTACTATTACGAATAATACACTAAAAATATCAGCACAGGCAGAAAAACTTAGAAGATACACATAAATATAAAGAAAATGTACAAAATAAGCAATTTATTGCTGAGCCGTTTTATAGTTGGTTGAAACAAGGTAAAAGAAATTGAAAGACCACGAAAAAAGAAGAAATAGATACATTGTGGACAAGCATTTATGAAGATCCTGTGGAACGTAACAAAGATGCTAAATGGATAGAAGAAGTAAAAGTAAGAATAAGAAGTTCAAATGTACAGGACATGAAATGGGATGATGTAACAGCCAGAGAAATTGAAACAAAGTTAAGAAAATCCTCTCATTGGAAAGAGGTGATGCAGTACCTAACTTCTGGTAAAAGTATTAACATCTTTACACAAAGATTTAGCCATGAGTAAATGAGGAAGAACTATTTATGTGCACACGAGACAACAGATACCAGGTTGGCTAACAAAAAAACAACGAACCTGCAAGCTACCCTAAAATATAGACCAATAACTTTCCTTCTGACAGTTTGATGTTAAATTCATAGTGGGTGTCAAATTTAAGAGTTATCAATGGTAACACCTAATAGCTTTGTGTGAGCTTCTGGTGATATAGTGATTCCATTGGAGGGTGTAATAGAGAAGGTGGGGGGAAGAGTCTTGTTAGTGGGTGAGAAAGTAAGTAGTTTTGTTTTGTTGGGGTTGAGAACTAGTTGTCGACTTGAGAACCATTTTTCTATTAGGTCGAAGGTGTCTTGGGTTGAAGCAGTGAGGTCTGCCAGGTTGGAGGCAGTGCTGATGATAGTCGAATCATCTGCATATTGAATGCATGTGGCATGGGGGGTGATTGTGGGCAGGTCATTAACAAAGATGGTGAAGAGAAGAGGGCCAAGAATAGATTCTTGGGGAACTCCAAGTGTAACAGGTAGGCATGTAGATAATTTGTCCTGCCACAGAACAGCCTGTTGCCTATTGGACAGGTAGGATTGGAACCATTTCAGCGTGGAATTGCTGAGTGATAGTTTTTTTAATGTATGGAGGAGTTGAATGTGGTTCACCATATCAAAGGCCTTGGAGAGGTCTAAGAAAAGAGCAGATGATAGTTTATTATTGTTTCTGAAGTTATTGATGGTATTAGAAAGGATAGTAGGGCTGATGTGGTACTGTGATTTGGCCTGAAGCCATGTTGGGAGTTAGCTAGAATTTTATTTTTGGTGAGGTGTTCCATCAGTTGTTTGTGGACACACTTTTCCATAATTTTGGCCAGGGTGAGAGTATAGCTATAGGTCTGTAGTTGGTTAGCTCTAGTGAGCTACCACCTTTATGGAGAGGAATAATGTGGGACATTTTCCATATGGAGGGATGAAGGCTTCTGACAAGGTACGGTTTATGATTATGGAGACGGGATAGGAAATGGCCTCAGCTGCTTTTGCAGAAACTCAGCTGGGAGAAGGTCAGCTGCTAGCTTAGTGGGTTTTAGTTTTTAAGAAGAGATGTTATAAAGGATATGGGTACTGGATCGAAGGTAAATAGATGATCTGATGTAGTTGTAGTATTCTGCTGGCATGGGTAGTGGAGTGGGCTGGTTGTTTGTTTGAATTGTGTGGCCAGGGATTGTATAGTTTCTGTGAAGAAACTATTGAATGTGTTAGCAATGTTTACAGGGCAATGTTGTTTGCAAGTTGTTGGAGTGGGGGTGGTTGCCTGGCCTGGGTGCAGGAGCTTGTTTAAGCCTGCCCAGAATTTTTGTGGATTATTAAGGTGTTTGTGTTGGAGGTGGAGGAAGAAGTTTTTATCATTTAAGATCATTCTTTTAGTTTCATTTCTAAGTTGCGGAAGGTTTGGTGGGAGTGTGGGTCTTTAGAGGTACGCCATGTGACCCACATCTTGTTTCTAGATAGGATTTTGGATTTTGTTTCCTTAGAGAGCCATGAGTGCGGTTTTGGTTTTAGTTCTAATGGACCGTATTGGAGCATGGGAATCTAGAATATTGAGGAAGGTGGTGTTGAAGTAGATAACTGCCTCTTCAAGAGGAAGAGACTTGAGTATTGTCCAGTTGTGGGCTTTAAGTTCAGTTTGAAAAATGGAGGCTTTGAATTTATTATTATTCCTGATTTTTTTTATGGTTGTAAGAAGGGCGGTGATTTTCTGAATTTGATAACATAGGTGAGTAAGTGATCACTCATGTCCTCTGGGTGAGTACCTGCTGAGTACTGGTCAGGATCTTTATTAGTAAGGATCCAGTCCAGGATGCTGTCTTTGTTTTGGGGTTTACCTAGTCTGGGTGGAGTGGATATGAGCTGAGAAAAGCCATGTAGATTTATGCTGCTAGATGGGGAGCTAGATGAGAAGGAATTCCAATCGATGTTGAAGTCACCTAACACTATGGATTCCTGGGGGTGAGTTTGAGTTAACCAGTGGAGAAAGTCCTCTAAGGTTTTGTTATTATTGTTGCCTGGGGGGATGTAAATACATGCTATATTTATGCTTTTATGTTTGTTTGGTTGAAGTTTTACAAGTAGAATTTCGGCATTGTTTGTTAGGAGGGGTTGTGGAGAGGCAAGGAGATTTGTAATGTATTTTTGTAGAGTATGGCTACACCGCCACCTTTACGAGTTATTCGGTCTGCTCTTAGTATATCATACCCTGGTGGGATTATCTGTGTGTCTTTAGGTACTTGGTTTAAGCCAGGTTTCTGTGAGAAATAGTAGGTCTGGGGAACAAGTAGCTAAAAGGGCATGTAGGTTGTGAATCTTATTGTTTACACTTCTGATGTTTAGATGACAGGTCAGAAGAGAGTTAAAGGGTCTAGAGTTTAGATTGAGAAGTGGAGGGGAGGATAGGGTGGAATTACAATTGAGTGGAGGGAAGGGCCAGGGTTGGGGTGGATATCACCATCTGTGGCTAGTCTGTGATTCAGAGTGGTAATGAATTTGAGGGCTTTGAGTAGAAGTTTGTAGTAATGTTTATCATTTGGCCTAATATTGGTAGGTTTGATAATTACATAGCGTTCGAGTTCTAACAAGGTGGGTGAGTAGGGAGTCAAGTCATGGCCTCTGTTGTTAATTATGGGTGAGGGGTTGGTTTGGTAGCCTGGGTGGTGGAAGCCTATGTAAGACCAGGTTTCATATAGGGTAGCTAGGTAAGGGACAAGTAGGAGGGAAAAAGAGTTAGTATGATAAGCTTCCTGGGTGGTGTCATATTCCGTTTGATCTTAGAGGCGGTAGTGAGGTACAGGAAGTTAGTGGACAGTAGGGAGTGGTTTGAGGTTATAAAAGCACAGTACTGGGCGGGTGGAAATAGGGGCAGGGCCGGAGGCCGGAGCGAGCACGAGCACGACGGGCGAGCACCTAGCCAGTGCTTTCATGAGCGAGTTACACTAAGCCACTAGAGCCCAGGTTTCAAGATGTAACTCCTGAATAATTAACTTGCAGGTGAGTAATCTCATCTAAACAAACACCAGGTTCAATGCCTATGCTTTGGGAGCTTGTTTTTACAAGCAAAGAAGAAAGCAAAACTTAGTTATGCAAAGAAGAAAGCAAAACTAATCAAGGGAAAAAAGCAGCAGCAAAGCTGTTTGAAGAGAAATACAGGCAAAGACATATGGATATGAAACATTTTACAATACAAAGAATAAGAAAACAAAGAGGAAAAGTAGAAGAGTAGAGAAGTTAAAGAAATAGAAACTGAGGTTATGGATTGCCTGCAAAGAGAAGGAGTTAGTGTATAAAATTTAACTCGGATAACAATACAACAGGGTAGAGCAACAGACACCCAAATTAAGGAGAAGCCAGTAGAGCAGGAAGCATCTAATCAGTTGCCATATGAAGATTCTCTGGAGCTTCCCACATGAAACCAGAACAAAGGTTCAGTTGGAGCTATACAGCGAGTGAAAGAACAGGAAACTGTAGCAACTCTGACACAGTCAATGTCATGGAGTGATAGGCCAGTGAGTTCCCATATGGAAGAGGCTTATGGGGCGATAGTTTCTAGGATCCGTTGAGGCACCACCTTTGTGAAGAGGGACCACTGTTGCTGTACGCCACTCTTTGGACACATATCCTGTAGTAAGGCTGAGATTGAACAGTAGTTTTATGTTTGGGTTTAGCTCTTCTTGGAGTTCATGTAGGGGCGCAGCCGGGACACTGTCTGGTCCCATTGATGCTGTGTTTTTTGCTTTGGAGAGGGCGGCTCTTACCTGAGCATCTGAGATGTCAGGGGGGCAGCACTCTGCTGGGATAGATATTTGCCCTTTTGGTGGGGAGAGGGGGGAGAAGTTTGTGCTGAACCTGTCAGCTAGCATGTTGGCATCGAGCCACACGCTCGAGACACTTGAACCTCAGCACTGAAATAAATAGGACATGCTGGAGGGACAGATTCATAACCCAGAGGCTCCCTTCACTCTGGAATAAAATCCCAGTCCAGGTTTTAGCAGAGTCCCTCATTGACTCTCTTCAAGAGGAATCTTGATGAGTGGATGGGAGATCGTAGGTTTACCCCGGGTATCACTTCTGTGTCACTGTTAGACAGAGGCACAGTATACTAACCTCGAAAAAGGGCATAGCAAAATTAATTTAAAATGGGTGGCGAAAGCCAAACACACTCTGGCTAGGCTTATAAATGCTCTAGGGCAGATAGCCTAGTATGAACCTATGAACCTATGAACCTATGAGACAGGGTGAAACTGAAGAGAATGTGGTACAGGAAGAAGCTCTGGAACTTTCTATAGAATGTCCACAGGATATGGTGAACAAACAATGTGCCCTCTGTTTAGAAGAAAATATTCTAAGAGAAGAATTGCTTGATTTAATAGAGATGGATAGACATATTAAGATCAATGAAAGAAATAGACTACAGAAGGTCAGTAAAACCCCAAAAGTTAGAAGTTTGATAAAACAAATGAACACAGTAATTTGGATTGTCCATAGAGATTCATGCAATATAACAGAAGTAAATACATTACTGTGCAGCCAAATTAATAACAGATAATTCCTACCACAAAAATACAGGGTATTGAGGGAAAGGAAAGGGAGAAATCGAATGCCATCATGGAAGTACTGAATAGAGAAAACTATAAAGCAGTTAAGACAAGAAGTGTCACTGTTATTAGAGTATAGAAGAGGAAACAGATCAACAAAACTACTCAGAAAGATAGAGGTGATAAAATCAATGCAGGATTATAGCGGATCAGGATAATAAGCAATTTATTGCTGACCCAAAAAAGTTTTATAGAAAACTGGGAAATAAGGTAAAAGAAATTGAAAGACCACCAAAAAAGAAGAAATAGATACATTGTGGACAAGCATTTATGAAGATCCTGTGGAACATAACAAAGATGCTAAATGGATAGAAGAAGTAAAAGAAAGAATAAGAAGTTCAAATGTACAGGACATGAAATGGGATGATGTAACAGCCAGAGAAATTGAAACAAAGTTAAGAAAATCCTCTCATTGGAAAACCCCCAAGGCCCAGATGCAGTACCTAACTTCTGGTAAAAGTATTAACATCTTTACACAAAGATTTAGCCATGAGTAAATGAGGAAGAACTATTTATGTGCACACCTCGAACAGATACCAGGTTGGCTAACAGGAAAAACAACGAACCTGCAAGCTACCCTAAAAAATATAGACCAATAACTTTCCTTCTGACAACGTATAAACTATACACTGGAATTGATGCCGACAGAGTTTATAGTCATTTAGAAAAAAAATTATTATGGCAATTGAACAAAAGGGTAATAAAAGAAAGTCATATGGAACAAAAGATCATTTGTTGTTAAATAAAGTCATAGTGGAGAACTGCAAAAACAGGAAGAATCTAAGTATGGCACAGATAAACTACAAAAAAAGCATTTGACTGTATCCCACATTTATGATTAAAAGAATTCTTAAAAATGTATAAAATACACCCGGCACTAATAAACTATATCACAGTGACCATGAAACAGTGACAAACCACTTTACAGTTAAGTCATGATAAATGACAAATTATTATTCCAGGGATAAAATTCCAAAGGGGGATATTGCAGAATGACTCTAAGTCACCACTGCCCTTGTGCCTTGCCTTTAACCCATTAAGCTGTCTGCTTAAAGGATTAGGTCATGCCTATAATTTGGCTCCCAGAAATCAAAAAAGTATAAAGACGTCTCACCTTCTCTTTGTTGATGATTTAAAACTTTATAGCTCGTTAGATGGGGAACTAAAAGCAGAACTGCAAGTAGTCAAAACTTTTTCAGATGATATAAGAATGTTATTTGGTCTTGATAAATGTTCAAAAGCAACTTTTAAAACAGGAAGGCTGCAGCACCAAAAAAATCAGTTTGGGACAAGAATGTGATATAAAAGAACTTGAGCAAGAGGGAGTGTATAAATATTTGTGAATTGATGAAGGATCAACAATAAAACACGAACAGATGCGAATAAAACTCAGTAATGAATATTTTAGAAGACTTAAAGGAATCCTGAAAACAGCGTTGACATCTAAGAACAAAGTTCAAGCTATAATCCAGTTTGCTCATCCTGTCCTAACTTACAGTTTTGGAGTGACTGACTGGCTCCAAAATGTGTTGGATAGATTAAACAGGAAAACAAGAATGATGCTTCATGCTCACCATATTATTTCTGAATATCACTACATACCAAGATTATATATTCCCCATTCCGAAGGAGGTATGGGCCTCCTTGAAATTGATTACATGTTTAGCTCTGCAATTGTAGGGCTGCATACATATCTGCTGACCCCACAACACCAAACATAGTGGAAGTTTTCAAACATGAGGAGAATAAATCTAAAATAGCTTCCCTTCTTAGTCTAGCAGAAGCATATCGGTATCAAGCAGGAATGGAAATCAGACCAGAAATAGATAAAAATCAGGCAGCAACTGAATGTGCCAAAAAACAAAATAAAGAATATAAGGTGAAGGATCAGATGAGAAGGCAAGAAATGTGGAAAATGCATAAATATAGTTGAAAATATAGAAAACTCCTGGAAAAACCTCGTGTTGATCAGGATCAAATGCAGGAATGGTTAATGAGAGGCAAATTCAAACCAAAGGATGAAAGGTTAATGTTGGTGGCCCAAGATAGTGGACTACATGCATATTGGTTTACAAAGTCCATTGAACGTGGGAGAAACAGACAAATGTAGGTTTTGTAAAACAGAATTGGAAACAGTTACACACCTTGTGGCTGGTTGTGACATACTAATGGCAGAAGGACTGTATACCGAAAGGCATAATAGTGTAGCAAGAGTGTTGCACTGAGGATTGTGTGAACATTATAATATTGAAGTAGGTGAAAAACAATGGAAACATGAGCCACAAAGCATCATAGAAAATGATGAAGTCTATATCACATGAGATCACCCATTGCCAACAGTTCAAAAGATAGATACTAGAAAACCAGATATAGTGCTCCATGAAAAGAAGACAAAAGTAGAATTGTTCATTGAAATCTCTACACCCAGTGACTGCAGTGTCTTGGGTACAGAGAGACACATAGTCATAAAATATCAGGATTTACAGGCAGAAACAAGAGCAATGTGGAAGAAAGATACCCAGACAGTACCAATAGTAGTAGGAGCAACGGGTCTTATAAAAAAGAATCTACAATCATATTATGTTACCAATACATGTGACCCTGTATGAAGTGCAGAATGATTCATTATTGGGCACATTTTGGGTGCTGCGAAGAGCACTTCTGGCTAACATCAAAGACTGAAACAATACTAATTTCATGATCTTTAAACATGCAGTGACTTAGGAATGGTGTCCATTCCCGCCATGATATTAGAATCCCAAATGATTTTGAGAAATTAAAAAGATTCTATAGGAATGAGAGGTGTACTAATTGGTTCTCTTAGAGAAAGTAGCTGATATATGGAACAGACTACGAAATAACATTAAAGCAAGTACTAGTTTAGATACTTTTAGTAACAGGTGGGGCACTTCTGGGAACGAGTGTTTTGGTATATTGGCAGGCTAGAATGGCATTAATGCTCATGCTTGAAATGTTTGTATTCATGTATATGTCAAACAATATAATTCTGGATGGTCACAGTGCAGTCCATTCTACCTCTGTTAAGGAAGGGGGATTGTATGTGCCTTATCAATCTCCAGTACTCCTACCATTTTAGCAAGATTCAGAGGCAATCACTACCAGTTGAGGGCACTGCCACTTGGTCTCACCACAGCCCCATGGACTGGTCACCAAAATGATGGCAGTTGTAACAGCTCATCTCCAGTAGTAAGAGATCTAGATCTTCCCATATTTAGATGACTGGCTCCTAACAGCTACCTCCAAATATATACTACTGCAGCACCAATCATAACTTCTGTCTCTTGCAAACCAGTTAGGAATAAGAATCAATTTCAGGAAAAAACTCCCTCTCAGAGTCTAGAATTTATAGGTTGCTAAATAGACACTGTCCAACAAATTACAAAACTTTGCATTGCAAGAATCAGCTCATTAACATCTGTGTAGCTTTTTAATTGATGCAACACCCTTGACCAAAGCAAGACTCATTCTACATCTCTTAGCACTGATGTCCTCTTCTATTACTCTGCAGTGTACATTAGCAGTACAATGGTCCCAGAAATCCCCCTCCTGCGACACCATAATCTGCCTTATGCAGGTTTACATGACTCACATAAATTGGTGGATTATATCACAGTCAGTTGTATATGGCCTATTTTTGTCCACTTGTTCCCAAGGCTATAGTTATCATGGATGCCTCACTTCTAACGTAGGGGTTGCATTTCAAAGGGAAGGCAGTTCAAGGGACGTGGTCATCAACAATCTTCTTTTAAAAGGTTGGGATAATTGTGGACTAGGATTTCCTGATAGCCAATTGTATGCTTCTTCAACAATTGTAAAGTTATAGTATTGCAGATAAATTCATCATATGATTCAAAATGGAAACACATTCATCAAGAAATATTATCTGTAAATAATAAACATATCATAACCAGTCATAAACAAAGAATCCCTAATAAGTTTATCTTCCTATAAAAAAAAATGCATAAATTTATATATTTTTCTAAATTCCATATATAAATAAAATTATTGCTTCATTCCAGAAGTTCACATAGTCTAACCATTCTTTTAAAGAGTTAATATTTTCTGTATTTCTAATAGTGTATACAAAATGAATGCTTAGAGACTCATAGTTTCACTAAAATTATAGTATTGAAAGAAGAAAATAACTTAACTTATTGGCATCAAATTTTGAATCGTACCAAAATACATACCATAAAAAAACTTAAGGTCTTGCTACAATCATGATTCTAAAAGTTGGTTAACACCACAAATGTGCAGAGATTTTAGGAACACAAAGATAAATAAGAAAATTAATTAAGATAAGACTTTGGCCCCTAAAATATTGGCATTCTTAATAAATATTAACAATAATGCAATAAAGATTAACTCATACTTGTCACACATTTATAAAATTCTTAGGTTACAGCTCAAATTCTTAGATAATACCTATTGGAATTATTCCTCAAAATTTAATAACAAAGAATTCACTGAAAAAAAGAAGAAGATGGTATTAAAGTCTACAGATAAAACTATATCCTCTTTACACTGGAAAATATTCACTTGGAAATTCTTGCACAGAGCTTTTGTTGCTGCTAATAAAATTGCAATTTTGTATAAATCAAATAGAAGTAAATGCTGGAGATGTGATTATGAAATAATAGCAGATTGGATCCATATGGTATATGAATGTGAAGTCATCTCTCCTTTTTGGACAGAAATTAATAACTTCATTCAAGCCCTATAGTCAGAGAGATGTAATATTTTCAAATTTTTGCTTTTATTTAATGCTCCAATTCCTGTGATAATTCCAAAAACTCAAGTGCCTCTTCTATGGTCTATTCTAGCAATAGCTTGAAAAATAATAACTAAAAACTGAAAAAATAAAGCTACTCCCCCCTAATGTTGAATTTATTAGCAATGCAAACATTGCTTTCTGTAGTGAATTGCATACTGTAAAGATGAGAACTTCTAATATTACACATTCATATAAGTCTGGGTTAAACTTAAATATTTGCTTGAAAAATATTAATTGCTGTTGATTTGTATAACTTTGATGAATTAACCAGCTGTTGTTATATATAGTTATTTTTTTGTTTTACAATATTCATTGTTATGAAAATAAATAAAAAAGTTTTATTAAAAAAAAAAAAAAAGCCACGAATGTAAGACCAGGGTGAGCCTCATTGCTCCCTTTTAGCCTCAGCAGGTGTGGTTCCCCTTTCTTTGGTGTCATCTACTGCACCCACCATGGGTGCTGGATTCTACCCTGGATCTCCTCATTCACCATTCCAGGATACCTCTACCAGATCTTCATGCTTTCTTCCCCTTAAGTCCATATTACTTTCTTCCTGTCAGAAGGAATCAACCAAAAAGACTTACAAAAGCAAATGGAAAAGATTTTCTGTTTGGGCATCCTCAAAAGGATTACACCCCATTTCACCTCCTCTACCTCTGGATTTCCTTTCTAAACTTTTTATGGGAGATTCCAGTTATTGTGCAGTTATGGTCTAAATGGCTGCCATGCGGTGGTGGTGCTGTGGTAGCTTTTTCGCCTCACAGTGAGACGTTGTCCTGTTCGATTCTCAGCTAGAGCGTCTTCTCAACATAAGTCATAATTATTTATCTATTTCATCTGTTAAGGTGACCCAGATCTTTGTTAGAGGTCCCTCCTTGGGACGTTACAGTTTTACTTCAGTCTTTGACCCAAAAACTCTTTGAACATGCAGCTTCATCAGATTTAAAATTCCTTTCTTGGAAAACTATCTGTTTTTGCTTGCCATTACATCAGCAAAATGTGTTTCAAAATTACAAGCACTTCCATGCAAACTGGCCTTCCTTATTTTCCACAAGGACAGAGTTTCACTGACAAATCCCTCCTTCCTTCCCAAGGTGGCATCTGACTCTAACCTGAACCAACAAACTGATTTGTCAGCATTCCTTCAAAACTTTGCTAACAAAGGAGAACAGACCCTACCTACCCTAGACATCCACAGACAACTGAGGTTCTATTTACACTGTAGTAAAGTGTTTAGAAAATCAGAGCTATTATTTATATACATTTCCAAGACAAAGCTAGGACAACATCAATTGAAAGTTACACTTTCTAGATGGCTAGCAGATTGCATTTATTTTGTTTATAAGATGAAAGGGTTATCTTTACATTTTAAACCTAAGGGTCACTCTACAAGAACAATGGCACCTTCAACAGCCTTCAAAAAAAGAGTACCTGCCCGTGATATATGTGCAACAGTGACTTGGTCGACTAGTTATAATTTTATATCATATTATAAACTGGATTAGCAGTCTATGGCTTGCACATCCTTTGGTTCTGCTATTCCCAGGAATGTCCTTCCTTGAGTCCACCAAAGTCCCTTTTGGGTAGCTTAGGAAACTGTCCCACATGTTGAATCAGCCAAAAATAGACAATATCTGGTACAAAAGTATTGTACTTACTATAACGATAGATCCATGTTGCCATATTTTCATCTGGTTCAACTCCAATCCCTTTTTTCCCCTTCCATATTGTTGTTGTATCTTTCGGCTTTTCCCGGTTAGGGGTTACCACAGCGGAACTCTGGTCCGCTAATGATTGGCAGTAGATTTTTACATACCGAGTTGCCAGCCCTGGCGCACAACCTTCAACGAAGGTACGCCCATTCACGCATGTCTCCACACAGAAGACGCTTTAGTTGAGAATCGAACAGGGCAACATCTTACTGTGAGGCGACAACGCTACCGCAGCACCACCAGCGGGCTCGATCTAGCCTTGATGGAACCCTCTGTGTTTCTTTGTAGACTTATGCCTGTAGTGGATAGTATAAAGCATCCTTTTTCTTAATTCCTTCCTGCAGTTATTAGAGACCATGTGAAATCAGTCAACAAACTCAGTCTGAGGTAAATCAGCTAGAAGGAGGGAATTGTGGGTAGTGTAGGAGTCAGACCTCCTTTGCTGTGGTATAGGGTGCCGAGGTCAGATCCAACCAGATCCAACATCCCAAATGTTGAACATGACAAAAATAAGACAATAAGGATCCATCACAATGGTAATTACATAACTTTCATTTATGTCCTGTCTTACTCTTCATTCAAGGTTCATTTGTCTGCCATTTCAGCAAGTCTGCCCCTGGATCTCTCTCCTTCAATGCAGTCTCATTTGAAAATGTTTTCAAAGGAGTTCTGCTCTAGAAGCCTCCTAGACAACAGGTGGTTCCTCCTTGGGATCTTTATTTTGTGTTAGAAAAACTATTTCTCTCCTTGAAAGAGCTGATCAGGCTGACTTAAGGCTCTTGACATGGAAAACTGTCTTAGTGTTTGCTGTAACATCTGCAAGAAGAGTATCTGAGGTGCAACCTGTATAGCGGGTCAGCCTTGTCTCATTTTTCACAAAGACTGGATTTATTTGAGAAATAATCCTTCTTTTATACCTAAAGTAATGGTTACTTCATACCTTGTACTCCAGGAGATAACTCAGGTACTATCTTGCCAGAACAAATTTGATCAGTTGTTTGCTTTTTGCTAAGGCAAGAAAAAATGACAACTCATGTCAAAGCAGACTGTTTCCAAGTGGTCATCTCATGCTATTACCTTTTGTTATACCCACTGCAACAAAACCATTCCAGGAAGAGCCAAGGGTCACTCTACCAAGGCATCAGCTTCTTCTGCGGCTTTTTGGAAAGGATTGGATTCTATAAGTACTCTACAAACAGCAACTTCATCCTCTACACATACTTTTAAAAAGCACTAGATTCCTTCTCCAGGTCTAAGACAGGCTTTACTAGGGCTGTTCTTTGGGAGGGGGTCCTACACCCTCATCCTTCATCCTTCCAGTCGGTATAAACTTCATACTGACTATGGTAGATGCTACTGCAGCAGTGATTAATATGAAGAACATAGTGCAGTTCTCTAAATAAACCTACCATAACAGTAGATGTTCCATAGATTCATAGATTAGTACTAGGCTAACTGCCCCTGTGGGCCATTTTTTTAGCCTAGCCAATTACCCCATGTGAGAATCGAACCCTGCACCTTGTGTCTGGAAGGTGAACACTTTAACCATTATGCCAACCCCCTCCCCATCCAACACCCTTGTTTTTGTATGGTTTTACACTTGGGTGTTGACATTATTATTATTATGATGATGATGATGATTATTATTATTATTATTAGTATTATTATTATTATTATTATTGTTATATTATTATTATTATTATTATTATATTATTATTATTATTATTATTATTATATTATTATTATTATTATTATGATTATGATTATTATTATTATTATTATTATTATCATTTACACATCTTCTTCTGTCTGTTGATATGAAAGCTCAGTACAGCTTGGCCCAAATCTGTCTTTTAGTCAGCTCAGCTTGAGCTGATTAACAGTTTGGGTGCGTGTAAGATGCCCTGAACCTTTGAAAGGTGGTCAGTTGTTGTATCATTGGCCGGATATAACCCATATAGCTAAGGCTACTGCAACAGTGATTATTCAAACATCTGTTGTTATGGTAAGTTTCCTTAAACAACTGTTCCTTATTACCCAAGGTGTTAATACTTCTAACACAGGCTGCCTGTGTTGCTGGACTTCATGTTGAGATATTTATATCTTAATTGTTTAAATTGCAAAGCTATTGCACTTGGAGTGTCTCTCCTTTCTTTTTTGTGGGAGTTTACCTCTAGGCCATAGCAGGGAATATCAATGCACTTATGGCTGGTTAAAGCACCCAGTGCTGTGGATGGTCTGTCGTGGATGATTATTTCTTTTTTTCCAATGGTGATGAAGCAGACACCAACGTCTGTACTACCATTGTGCTAATGATGCATTTCAGTAACTTAAACAGGACACAGTTTAGTGTATTTTTGAAGAAGAGTTTTTGCTTGTGATTCAGTTAAAAAAGCTTCTGTGGAAGTGCTTTACTTGGTACGCTGTATCAGAGACCTGGCTATTTTATGGCATCAGTTTTTCTATGTTTATGCTAGTTATTAAAAATCATTTTATTGAGTTTATCATAAAAAGCAATAAAGTTACCATGTCAGACCATATCAGGAAACATAAATGCAAATACGGGCAGACATTAAACCCAAAAGGTTAAAACAGAACAGAAGAGCCACCACTGAAGAATAAACTCCTCTTCCCCTTCCCTGCTGTAGCCCAGCAGATTATTCTGACTACACATGCACTTAAACAGCATGTAAGGTGTATTAACTAGAACAAATCACTCTTTTTCCAAAAGCATGGCATATAAACTCTGCAACATACAAACTTCCCATTACTATTACAGGGTATAAACCCTGCAAAGAAGTTTTAAGCAGCCTGATCCTAATGCCATATGAGGGAACAATACCCCATATTTTCCAAAAAAAAAAAAAAAAAATCAAAGATATACAACATTTATGGACTCACAAAATATCTAGAAAAGACAGGTAACTGCACTTTCCGGCTTACATTAGCTTACTACAACCTCCCTCACTGTATAAAGGATGCCCACATTCAGCAGAGTAGATGTCCTGTGTGTTACATAAAACAAATTCATAACAACCTTCTGACCAGGTACACTCCAATCCTTTTCAGCCATGAATGGGTTAACATTCCAAGATGAAATGACCGAACAAATGCTCTACAAGAAGTAGTCAAGCACAGGAATACCAACTACACAGACATAATACCAAACATTCCTTAATTTAGTTCACATCATTGCCACCTTCTAATGCAATGGCAGGGCCTTCTTCTGCTTCCTCATCTAGGATGATACTAGTTATCTGCACAATCTCAATGCCACTCTTGACTTTCCATTGACCCACCACTTCCCTTTCCCATACCTTTCACTTATAGGATCATAGGTAAGTACTAGGCTAACTGCCCTTTTGGGCCATTTTAAGCCTAGCATATTTCCCTTGGTGAGAATCAAACCCTGCACCTCTCTCCTATGAGGCTATGCAACCCCAACTGCACTCCCTGCACAATACTTCTGAGTGGGACCCACTTTCACCACATTAATTTTCCCAGTATCTATAAATGACCTTTTAATATTTCCCCAATTGTAACTATTTTTTCCAGCACTTTACTGTAGTACTCTTTACTCAATCCACCAATAGCTAACAATTCAACAATTTATCTTTTTATCTGATAAGATCTCATGCATCATCTTCCTCTGCCCCCTAAAAAGATACTCACAAGACCTTAGAACCTGTCTACTATATTTTTTTCTGTAAGTGCTGGCACAAAAGTATCCCATACCCCTTAATTTCAGGGCCTGCCTACTACATGTTAATGTTCTGTACATCCTCCGAACCACATCTGCAAGTATCTATAGAAACTTTTCAGCCCTATTCTTTCAGCTGCTTGGGCATTAGATACTACCTTTACCACAGCCTCAGTTGCTAGACCCTACTGTTATAAATTTTATTTATCTGTTAGGCCTTTTTCATGCCTCTTCCCAACTCCATTACATCTTCCAACCCTCTTACGCCAGAGTAAACCCCTTTCTATGTCTTGGAAAACAGCTAATTTCCACTTTCGTTCCAACGGCCACACATACTTTTTGTACAGTAATAATGGAATTGTTTTTCCAATTAAGTACATAAAAATGCTCTCCACGTAAAGCAGAGTACCTTTTTAACCATTTTAAGCGCAACTGGGATAACTGGATGGGGAGCAGAAAATACATTCCTGGAATTCTACCTATGTCCCTGCTGGACAGTGACATAGGGTGCTGACTTGTTGGAACATGGGCTTAATTCTTAGCTAGGCTTGTATGGGCCTCATGGCCAATAGCCTAGTAACTTCCTATGATCCTATGAATCTGAAAATCTATAACCTGTCAAGATCCTCTGTAAAAGCTCATGGAACTGCCGTTCTGTTGTTGAGTACCTTGAGAGCTGGTTTTGTAATACTGTGAAATGCTTCTGAGACTGAAGCCCAGTTAGCCCCTGGTCAGTATTCAAAGACAGGCATAGTTTAATACCTACTATATCTGGTCACGCTGGTATTTATTACAGAGCTTCAGCAGTATGCAAACTTATGTCTTTCCCTACAGCAGTAATAATATCAGTGGATGGGTATTCATCTCTTTTATATTAGGGTTTGAGATGGATCATCTACACAGAGGCTCTGCAGTCAGCGAAGCAAGAAGGCATAGTTTATTTCTGCTTACTTGCAATTCACCAGGTAAAGTGAAGAAATTATTTTAAGACTTTGTGAACTTTGTCATCATCTTTTTATGTAATCACCTTTGTTGGTTGGGTAATTTTAGCATATGGGTCAATGATGAACTATTTGACCTCTTTATGGAGGTCTTTAACTTTACTCACTTTTCTTCTGCTGCTTGTATTATGGACCCTACTTTGGCTATTGTACTGCAAACAATGCCATTGCTTATTGGTGTTATTTCTTGTCTCTCTGCATTCTGTCAAAGGCTGTATTAAAGAGCAAACAAATTGAGGTTTTCTCATGCAAGATGATTGGAAAAATAAAATGAAACAAAAGCACTCTAGATGCAGTCATGAAGGCCAGCTGGTGCACAGACACAGTTACCTGTGCCTTGTATATTAAACAAACCTCCCCAATTTAAAATCCTGTACAGGAAATGCTTTGTTTCTGGTGTCACAACAATTGGCTCAGTTTCTGGTGTCACAACAAGGGGATCCAGTATCTGTCAGCCTGGGGAGACATGATCGACAAACCATGATGCATTGGCAGAGATGGTTTTAACTTGTCACCACTTGGCTTCCAGATACTGGCAAAAACTTTGTCTATCCCCATAGAGCCCTTTTTAAGCTGTGCCAGGTTGTTAAACCCTCCAGCATAACAAAAATCACTCACAACTACCTAAAGGTACTGCTGCTCAATGCTAGGAGTGTAAATAAAAAACTGCACTGCCTGGAGGCATTCCTTACCCTGGAGAATGTAGACATATGTGCAGTCACAGAAATGTGGTTTAGAACCATACAAAACACCCCAGTTGTCAAAGGCTACAATGCCTTTCATACATTTCGATCCACCTCAGCTCAGGGTAAAACAAAGGGAGGAGGTGTCTCAGAGTCCATAAAGGACAAGTACACTGCTAGACTGGTACAACAAAATGACTTGCTTGAGCTGCTCCATGCTCGACTGACCATAGCTCCAACCCCTTTTCATATCCTTGCTAGCTACAGACCCCCTAACATGAGTCTGTAAAACCACACTTCCTAACTAAACCTACTGGAATGTCTTAACATTCAGCCTAACACCATACTTATAGGTGACTTCATCTACCTCTCCATAAACTGGGAGACTTATATGACCCATAATTCACTTGCTCAGAGGTTTTTGGACTTCATCAATGCAAGCACCCTAGGACAACTAGTTAGCTCCCTAACTAGAGGTACAAATATCCTAGACCTGTTACTCACAAACATGGCAGATGCTGCTACTTCATTTGCATTACATCCTCCCTGGTGAGATCTGACCACAAAATGAGATCCCTTGGTATTAAAACTAACCTTGAACCCCCAGCAAACTCTAAACCTGTTAGGAACTTTGCTAAGGCCAATTACCTCAAACTAAGTGACAGATTATTAAACTTCCAAGCCCCTCCAAACCTGGATGACACTGAGGGCTACTTTGAGCTGTAGACAAAAGCACTATACAACCACATACATAGATGCTTAGAGGAGGCAGTACCTGTCTGAGTCAAACCTATGATTACTGGTAAAAATAAACCACCCTTGTGACCCCCTAGCATAAATCTCCAAAGCCAATAAGGAACACACAAAATAGTGCAAAAAGAACCTGACCTGCCTAAACAAACACATTAAAGAAACTGACCTGTCTAAACAAACACATTAGAGAAACTGACCTGTCTAAACAAACACATTAAAGAAACTGACCTGTCTAAACAAACACATTAAAGAAACTGACCTGTCTAAACAAACACATTAAAGAAACTGACCTGTCTAAACAAACACATTAGAGAAACTGACCTGTCTAAACAAACACATTAAAGAAACTGACCTGTCTAAACAAACACATTAGAGAGCTGGTCAAAAGTGCCAGAGTAAACTATGATGCAAAGATAGCTTCCCAGGTGAAAGATAATAATGAGGTCTTTTAAAATTATGTTCGTAACCTCAGGGGGAACATTCAGCAATGTGCCAAGTTAATCATGAATGGCAACACTTACACCCAGGCTGAAACTTTAGCAAACCTGCTGGCCGATAAGATCATTTCAAACCCCCCCCCATCACCTCCTACCATGCACAAAAAATACCCACAACCATCCCCCAATTGGTCATTAAGAGGGAACATGTTTTTGCTACGCTCGCTAAAGCCAAAAACAGCCTCCATGGGTCCTGACTTCATTCCAGGATGCTTCTTAAATAGCTTAAAACAGAATCTATCAGGGCCACTCAAAACCCTCATTAACCACAGCCTCCAGATGGGCTTTGTCTCAGAAGAATGGAGGAATGCAACACTTTGTCACTCTACACAATGGGAACCCATCAATGTACCCTATGAACTACAGACCCATACGCTTGGCCAGTCTTGTTTGCAAGGCCATGGAAAAATTTTTCATGGACCTGATCAGTGATGGCATAGGAATTCTCCAAACACTGGACTAGATCCAATTTGGATTTTTCAAAGGGAGGTTTTGCCTTCTCAGTCTCGTGGACTTCTTTGAGAAAGTCACCAGTGCCATAGATGAGAGTAAAACAGTACACACTACTTATCTACACCTGGCCAAAGCTTTCAATGCAATTCCACACTCAGGGATCATAGATAAACTTACTGAGTTAGGCATAATCCCATACATCATCAGATAGATAGCAAACTCACTCACTGACAGGACATATGTTGTCCAGATAGGCAAATCCACCTCTGATAAGAAAATTATTACTAGCAGCATCCCACAGGGCTCAGTGTTGGGACACCTCATGTTTGGTATGTACTTCTCTGAAGTGAAGGCCAGTGTTAGGGGACTCTGGCTCACAAAGTTCACCGATGACTGTAAGCTGGAAGCAATCATTGAATCCCCAAATAATGTTGACATCATACAAACAGGCCTAAAAATGACAAATGACTGCTTCCAAAACTATGGTCTGAGACTAAATGCTATAAAATGTGTAATCACACCCTTCAGTAAATCAGATATCTCAGAAGATTGTAATATTGATAGCACACCCCAAAAAGTAGACCCAGTGGTAAGGGACCTAGGAAAACAGATAGATAGTAATCTAAACTTTGACCACCGGGTAGCTGTGGCAGTGAGGAAATCCTGAGGAAATGTTTCTACATGGCTCAGCTTATAAGTACAGGCATGGTATCAAGATCAAAGGAAGTTATAGTGCCATTGTACTTGGCCCTCATCAGGCCCATAAATAGAGTGCAATGCACCCTTCTACATGTACCTAACCAGCCACTTACACCAACTGGAGCAACTGCAGGAGTTTCTAACTAAAACAATACGAATTGTAAGACACATGTCTTATGCAGATTGACTAAAGGCCCTATCCCTTTACTCCAACTCATATCATTTATTGCAATGTGACTTGTGCCTGACCTGCAAGTTATTCTCTGATCGAGCCCTGATGAAAATGTTACATATTCACAAGAAGGATTATAGAAGGGTTACGAGTTCCACAGACCTTAACCTTATTTGTGACTTAAACAAAACTTTCTGGCGAGACATATTCATATCCCTAAGACTACCTTGTCTATGGAATAAACTTCTCATTTTTGTAAAACAAAGCCTGTCCCTCACTCTCTTCAAAAAATTTAGATAAATGGATGGGAAACTGTAAATTCATGCCCGGGGTACTGCCTATGTCCCTTATGGACAGATGGAGTCTGTAAAATGACCCAGGGCTCCAAAACCCAAAGACCCACTACCCTGATACTACCCCATCCCATATCTGGGGATTTAAGATATAATATTGTTTTATCCTGGGTATTATCAGTTAGGCATGTAAAGGCTCTTGTGACATTAACCAAGTAATCACCTATGAACGTATGAACCTATAAACTACATACACATCATTAAGAAATAATTTAATGATCCAAGTTTGCTAATTTAATAATCCAAATTTTAATACTTTTGTCATATAAATTGTCAAGGCTTCTAGAGAAATTCTCCTATTATAGGAAAAAAGCTCTAAAACTTGGATTATTACCATAGCAAATTTGGATCATTGATTTTCAGAGTTTTGAATTGTCAGGCTCATATGTTAATGTTTATTCTAACTGAGAAACTATGAAGAATGTTTTGTCTGCAGTTTCTTCTTGTGAGGAAAAAATCTGCTTTCGATTATTTTGTTTCTTCTGTTGCACTAGTCACAGTTTTCTGTCTACAGTGTGCGTATGACTCATTCGATAATTCTTCTAGGGCTATTGCCTCTTGTACTATTTTGAGCTGGTGTACCTGGCTACATTCTCAAAACTTTGTAAGAGGATATGAATAATGAGATTTTATTATCTCCTTTGGATTGAGATTGGCTTTTTGGTTCCTTTGCTGCAGAGGTGATCAAAAATTGGGATGAAAGGGGGAAGTTAAACAGGACATCTATAAGATGTTTCTGTCCTCCTTTTTCAAAATGTCTAAGGGATTCTTTAACCCCTCATCCAATTTTGGCAAAATGGCAAGGGTGTTCCAAAAAGAATTCAGGAACACCCAAAATCAAGGACAGACAAATAGTCAATTTGGTTATTTAAGTGACCTTTTCCCTCGTTTAAGTGACCTTGTTCCCTCCTCCCACCTTGACAGTCCCTTTCCCCTTCAGGAAGTCTGAATCTTCACTCTTCTGTTTAGCAACAGAAAATTTCAGACAAACAGGTTCAGAAGATCATTCATCAAGGTTATAGATGGCAGTGTGAGAGGATATTCCTCCTTGTCAGGGGCTTATTCCTCATTCACTGGATCAGAGTCTTTTATTTCCACCTGTCCTCCATTACACACTGTTCCAGTGTGTGATAGAACCAGTTCCTTCTTCCCAAATGGGGAAAGGATTTTATTCAAGGATGTTTTTAGTGACAAAGACAGAAGATGTTTGAAGACCAGTTGTACATCTTTCCTTCTTAGACATGTTTGTGATAGTGCCTAACATCACATGATGTCAATTCACAATAAAATGATGTCACATCACAATCTGGTACCTCTTCTTCCTCATTCAAGAGTCCTGGTTACACTACGTTTAAAATATACTTATCATCACAATCCTTATTATCGAAAATTCAGGCTTTTCGTAAGGTTGTTTGTGTCTGGATCACATTATAAGTTCTCTACATTACCCTTTGGACTATTCACTGATACCTCTCAGCTGTTCAGATATTCTCAGAATGTCCAGATTTTTGCCTCATATTTTTGGTCTGTTCCTTACAAAATTTGTCATATTCTTGCACTGCAGTTTGAAATTACCAAATGCTGGCAGATATTTGAGTTTCAAACATCATATTCTTTAGAAAATGAATGTTAATGCAGCACTGTTACTCTGGCAACAGTCTAAGTTTATAAGAGCAATACTGAAAATCTGTACCTATTTTTGAGTCTTTGTTCCCCCATTATGTTTGGCTTTGTCCATTATTCCTGTATTATGATGTTGAAAGGTATCCACTCCACCAAACATGTTCACAAAGTGTCTAGCTCCTGTTCTAGTTTGTTACAGGCTACAGAGTATCCACATTTTCAGTATTTAGATAACTTACTTATCTGTGCAGAGTCTTTTTCAAAGTGTCAGGAATTTCTCTCTCTTGGGTGACAGATCTGTTACAAAAACTGGGATTCCAAAAGAACATTCAAAAGTCCTTTTTGACTCCTTCACACAGGATTGTGCTCCTGGGATGTCAGCTAGACATCTCAGTTCAAAGATATTTTCTTCCACAAGAAAAAACAGATCTTTATGTAGACCTGCTTTGAAGTTTCCACTCAGTCTTCATTCACTGTGATGGAATACCTCAGGTTTTGGGTCTCATGGCATCTTTGATTTTCACGATACGGTGGAAGGTTTGATATACTAGTTAAGGTGTTTATCTCACAGACACAAGGTACAGGGTTTGATTCTCACCTTTGAAGGGAAACTGGCTAAGCTTAAAATGGCCTGCAAGTGCAGCTAGCCTAGTTCTTACCTTTAAACTTTTCCCCTGGCAGTACTCCACATGAGAAAGATAAAGTGGTATCTGAAAGTATCCGAAATCTCTTTGATCCCAGTATGAACAGCATTTTCCTTTTCAAACCCCAGTGCTGGGATTTGTCATATGAGAAATATTTTGGTGAAGCAACAGATATATTAAAATCCAGGTCCTCCCTTCTCCATCTGTGCTCCAAAGCAGTCAGGCACATACCTATCAACTGTCCAGATTTTTGCAGAATGTCCAGATTTTTTGCTTCATATTTTTAGTGTGTTCTTCAAAATAATTGTGGTTTTCTAGAAAATCATTGAGGGCTGAAGTCACTAAATAACGACAGTCATTTGAGTTTCAGACTTCATTTCCTTCAGAAAATGCATGCTAAAACAAAACCTGTTACTCTAGCAACTGTCTAGGTTTAGAACAGCAATATTTAAAACTTGTCCAGGGATCTAAACCTTGTCATCACAATGAACAAAACATGCTGGAGGGATAGGTTTCTGACCCAGTGACTCCCCAGACTCTGGAATAGACTGCCCATACATGTCAAGCAGAGCGCCTCTTTGGTCCTCTTCAAAAGTAACCTTGATGATTGGATGGGAGATAGGAAATTCACCCCAGGGATCATGCCAGTCACCATGCTAGACAGTTGTCCAGGGAAGTAAATAATGTGGGAAGAAATAGCCAGGGAATTGTTTTGGCTAAGCTTGTATGGGCCCTAGGGCCGATAGCCTAGTACCAACCTATGAACCATATTTTTAGGCCTTTATCCACCCATATTATTTGGCTTTGTCTAGATTATTCATGTTAAGAAGTTGAGAGGTATAGTCAGTCACCACAGCTGGTTCAGACTTTGCTTGGGGAGCAGTTATAAGAGGGATGAAAGTGAAGAGGGTTTGGGACACCAAGGACAAATGCAAGCACATAAATATTAAAGAATGTCTACCCTGATCTAGGCACTCAACTCTCTGAACCACCTTTGCTACCCAGGGCTTTTTCAAGTAGTTACAAACAAGACCACAGTCATATGGTACATCAAGAAGTAAGGGGGAACCAAATCCTACCCCCTTTGCAGGCTAACCATGTTAGCTTGGGATATAGCTTCACTGCACAGTCTCACTCTACAGGCATCCTACATTTTGTCAGAGCAAAACTGTGTGGCAAACAAGCTGAGCAGGACCTGGGCAGACCCTCATGAATGGAAACTAGATCAGGGGCCTTCCAAGATTTGATCCATCTGTGGGGAGTTTCTAAAGTAGACCTTTTTGCCTCCCCTTTGAACTATCAACTGGCAAGATTCTGTCCCAGGACTGCATGCAAGAAGGCCTGTAAGACAGATGCCTTTTCTTTTACATTAATATCCATGTTACCTTGAAGATTCAGAAGGAATCCCTGAAGATCATTGTTGTGACTCCATTCTGCACCAGGCAGCCATAGTTCTACCTTCTTTTAGAAATGACTGGGGCAATTACCATGAGCTTCCTCACAGACTGGATCTATTCACAAAAGAAAAGGGCTGTTTGATGCACCCAACATCAATCATCTTCAGTTGACTGCCTGGATGATAGGGTTTTAATTCCTTTTAGACCCTTGTTTACTGAGGACATTCTGAAGATACTAATTAGGGTTGCGACCCCCTACGTTTTTTTTCTGGACTATCTGGAAATCAATCTGATTCTCCGGTAGTCTGGAAAACACTGCACAAACTCCAGAATCCTGCTTCAAATAGGAAACAGACTATCGTAGTTTGTAAATCGGCTGATTTTTCTCAGAAAAGCATAGTAAATAAGCCGAAAGCACACAGCAGGAACAGAAAAAGAGGGCATTCCCCGCCAAATGATGTCATCATGACATCACACAATGGGTGGGATGTGTGCTGAAGAGGGGGTGGGGTGGGCATGGTTACTGGTGACGCGAGGGGTGTGGCTTTACTCCGATTTTAGCCACAACAAAAGGTGGCAACCCTAATTCTAATGGAGGCAAGAAAGCCTGTTGCTAGAAAATCATATATTAGCAAATAGAAAAAGTTTTCTCGTTAATGCTGATAGCATAACCAGCACCCATTCAGGGTTTAGTTGTTCTCTGGTTTTACTATATTTATGTGTTACCTTCCTATGGCTTTTCTTATTCCTCTATCAAGGTTCATTTATCAGCCATGTCAACATGTCTGCCCATGGATCCTCCTCTTTAAATACAGTCTCACTTCAAAATGTTCTTGAAAGGGGTTTTGCATAAGAGGCCTCCAAGAAAATTGGTAACCCTTCCTTGTGATCTTAATTTTGTATTAAAGTTAAAAGATGCTTGTACCATTTGAACCAACTAATCTGGAAAACAGTTTTACTGATTGCTGTGACCTCTGCAAGAATGGTATCTGAGTTGCAAGCTGTTATGCTGAGTCAACCATATCTCATTTTCCATAGGGACATGGTTTCTTTGAGAACTAATCCTTCTTTTATACTTTATTTAAGTGGTATCCAAGTTTACTTTCAGCCACAATATGCGTTTCCCATTTTCTTTTCTAAACCCAAAAATGAAGGAGAAGAGATGCTCTTTATCTTAGATGTCCACAAACAACCCATGTACTATCTTGACAGAACTAAATCTTTCAAGTCTTTGGATCAATTGTTCATTTCTTGTGAAATTTAGAAGAAAAGAGGACAACCTTTGTCAAAACAGACTATTTCTAAATGGTTGTCTTAGGCTATTACCTTTTGTTATACTCACCATAACAAAACTGTCTCAGGCAGGGTCAAGGCCCAGTCTACCAGGGCTTTGGCTTCATCTATGTCTTTTTGGAATGGGTTGGATTCTAGAAGTATTCTAGAAGCTACCACTTCGTCCTCTGTACATACTTTTACAAAGCACTATAAACTTGATTCTTTCTCTTGGGCCATATCAAGTTTTGCTAGGACCATCCTCCAGGTGCTCCTGGAGTCATCTCATTTGACCTCCCAAATGTAGTTAGCTAAGGTAATTTACCCTTATAGCTAAGGCTACAGCAGCAGTGAACATAGAACAGTTATGTAACTTGAACTTTTCGTAACAATAGATGTTTGAATGATCACTGTTGCAGTAGCCACTATTTCTCTCCACCCCTCTTGTTTTTGGTGTTTTTTTATACCAAGACATTGACATTTATTTTTCATTGCTCCTGGCATTGTCCTTTCAGAGCTCAGTCTCCCTCTCTCTGCTGGCAGGAAAAGCTCTGAAGGCCTTTGCACTCAAACTTGTCTTTTAGTCAGCTCAGTTCATGCTGCCTAACAGTTTGTTCATGTGGTAGGTACCTAGGAGGCTCGCTATTATATCCCTGTTGTATCCTGCCAAGGATATAACTGTATCTACCTAAGACTACTGCAGCAGTGATCATTCTTGCATCTACTGTTATGATAAGTTCGACTTACAAAACTGGACTTTATTAAGATTCAAAATATAGGTAGCTTTGCCTTACTTACCTTTTCTTCAAAGTACATACAAAAACAATAACAGACACGTTTAATACCCAGCTAAGGGCTATCAATTGCATTGCTATCCTCTCAGTCCACTAGCCTGTGGGCCTGTCAATTAAGTTACTTATTCCACCTTCGAAATATGCCTTGTTTCTATTTCACTAAATTCATACTCCAGTACCACCTCATTCAAACGTCAGTTAACAACATCTGTAGATTTAGTTATTTTTCCACTTATGACTGGAGCCACCTTTCTTCTACCTTCAAATTTAAATAAATGGAACAAAGACACTTTCACTCACACAGACACAAGCTAAAATTAGACCTTTCCCTCCTACTTTCATTCTCAAAATGACAATACCCTATCTCTTCATAAGCCCCCCAAACAACAAAGCAACTGGTGAGAAAAACCTTAGTAAAGTAGCTCCAGCAAATTGGAGCTGTCATCCCCATCACCAATATAAGAAAGGAAAAAACATTTATTATAAATTCGGACAAAACATTCTGAAGCACCTCAAACAAGAATGTTCTTGTAAATGCTACTGGAGTATAGATAATCCCCCGGATTTACTAATCGTCCGTGTAAGACTAGATTAGTCTTACATGGAAGTGCCAGTGTAAGAGTATGATGGCAGCGCTCCATGCATATTAATGAGGGCATGCTGCCTCAACTCTAAAGCTTACACAGAGCGTGGATGAGTGTAGGGGGCATGTCGGACTGCTAAGCAGTCCAAAAATCCACACCCCTGCAATGAAGAAACGCCACAATTTTGAGTTACATGAGCGAGTCCGCTCACATGTGTACGATGTAACACTACACTCCCCCATATGTTAAACAACTGACAAAATTAAAAATAAAGAGTTTATTTATTTATTTATTTTTTCATCTGATATAGCTGCCCGTATTTGCGTGGGTTTGCCCATTGCTTAGCTACAGTTAGCAGCTTAGACACCAGAAAAGGATAATAAGAAAAATATATGCAAATTTAGCAAAATAGTGATAGCGTAGTGATTACAGCCTTCGCACAAAGAGGAGGCATTCCCGGTTCCAGTCCCACTACTGCACTTTCCATTTTCTGTTGGAAATCTGTATACAAAAATATTTCCTGACATTTTTTATGTATAAGTTTTGTAAAAAGCATTGAAATATTAAATGTAGTAGTGAATGAATTTTATATATATATATATATATATATATATATATATATATATATATATATATATATATATAAATATGAAATGGTTATGCATTCTGAGGCACGAGTACCCTATTTTAAGCAATATAAAGCACTGCTAAGCACATTTTACCATTATTGAACATATTTTAATACAATTGCACGTAGCTGCACACCACGCTAACCAGCACAACCACAATGTATTTGCGTGTAGCTGCGCACCGTGCTAACCAGCGCAACATCGAGCAACGTCGAGCAATGTTGGGGAAAGTCGGGCAAAGTTGAGCAAAGCCAGTTAAACACGCTCACACCTCCTTTACTGTACCTTAACCAGTCAGGTCTGCCCAGTAGGAAAATAAAAAGCAGTGACAGGGCTCAAACGCAGGATACTGTGCACTATAGTCACAGTACTTAACCACTAAGCCATGACAACATTTCATAAACATGCACTTTCAACAGACACATATCTATCAAAGGAATTTTAAACATTGCCAACATCAGCTAAGCAGGTGTGCCTACAGCTGAGTTTTTCCAAAACTGACCAATCACAAATAAGTGTGGGAAATGAGGCATATTTAAGCTCTACAGGCGGGAATACTTGCTATAAATTGTTGTAGCTTCCTTCTGCGGTCAGCATGGCTGGTTTTGGAGAAGGCACTCGATTTAGAGCACAACACTGGGGCATCCAGGAGTCTAAATTAATGATTTGGCTCCTTGTCCACAACCATGAGGAAAGACTCCTGCGGGGCCAGTACCAGGGTACCCAATATAAAACGGAGGCCTGGAACAGTCTTGCCCATGATCTCACCAGTGCCACTGGTGTTCCTTGGACTGGTGAGCAGGTCAGGCACCATTATTCTGACCTGAAGCGACATAGGGAGGATCAACTGGACCAGTGGATCCAGGAATCCCATACGATGCCTAATGCCCCAGTACTGAGTAAGTAGCCATTGTATTAAGTAGTTAAGAATTGCTATGCTTATCTATACTATGGACAGGTATGTCTCAATATCACTGCATTTACTTCACAGCTGCAGGTGTCCAGGCTATGAACCAGCAAGCCTATGAAGATAGGCTGCAAAGGCTGCATCATCAGGCAGGTTAGTAATTATTCTGCATGCACTGTTATATAAAATAAATGAGAGAGCCTTCAAAAAGTATTTTAACCCAATAAATAAAGGTGTAATAATCCTTTAATAAATGTATGATTCATGGAGTGTGTCTGTGTCATTTTCTTTGCTATGTTGTACTGTTGCATTCTACAAATAGTAGTGTTGTATTAAGCAGTGTCAACCCACAATTGGGTAGGCCCATATAACGTGGATGAAGGGAGTGCCAGTAGCTTGTATGCATATGTAAAGCCCTCAACTGTTGGTTCATAGCCAGCATGTACAGGTTAATCTGGCACATGAGTAGCTTGGAAATGTGTTCCCCAGAAATGTCAGTGTGCTGCCAGAAATGTAGGGAGCTGTTAACATATAACTGATACTTTCACCTGAACATTTCTAGATAATTATATGAAAGTAGATCTGTCAGTGTACCATCTTAGCAGTAGTGTGTGTGAGCAACTCTCAAAATATGTTGCAGTAACATCTGCATTTTGGACAGATTGTATGTAAGATACAGCTCATGTATATAATGATCTAGCAAAATCCAATTGCACAATATAAGGACATTGGGTAGTGTAATAATACATGTAAGGGACATATAACTGCAGTTAATAGGAATGTAGTGAAAACTAGAAGGATATATAAGTTGTTAATTGAGCTATATTTTCCCACCATACTGTATGTGCATAAAAAATGCAATTCCACACCTCAATCGGTATGTCTAATCTCAAAACATTTGTTGTGACATATTTCCTATTGGTTTATAAATATTTGCATTCATTTCTATGCATGTGCCAAGTTAAAATATCACAATAGTGGTGGCCTGTTGCCATCAATTCAACCTGCATGCTGTTTTAATGTCCACTGTTGTTCTATATATGCATGTGTTATGCTTTGTTTTCACCTGTTGAAAATCTGGTGTGTTGGGTTAATGAGATGAATGCTGTTATAACTAATTGGGAATGCTGTTGACTGTTACTAACCCATATCTTTATTAAACTCTCCAAAACATTGTTCGTATGGGAAGGCCAGTCCCAGCGGACCCACCTGTCCCAGCTCAGCTGGCCATGGCACCTGGCACCAGCAGATCTGGTGCCCAGCCTGGGACCTCCTCTTCCGTTGGCCTTGTGCCACCTTCAGGTGGAAGCACTGCAAGGGATGGGACTCACCCCCCTGTGCAAGCATGGGTGGAGGGACACCTATCACCCTTCAAACGGTCCAGGCTGTGGTGCGTAGAGAGATTGAATGTTCTGTTGCAGAACCTCTATGCCAGCTTGAGGCCCTAGTGGCACAACTCCCGGGTCAGCCTGCCCCTCCTACACAGACCCCAGCACAGCCACCCTCTGGGCCGTGAAGGTGTAGTGGTGACTGCCCATGGGTGGGGACCTCAGTCCCACTGTTTCCGTCTGGGGGCTCATGGGCTTGCGATTTCCAGTCATCCCTCCCCCTCAGAGGTGTTCACCCACCACGTGTCATATACTGCCTCTGTATGCATCTTGTTTGTCTTGTCTGTTTACCTCCCCAACCTACCTCCCCAAATATACCTACTTCCCCTACCCCACATTCCACTCTCACATGCAAAAAAAAAAAGGGCAATCTGCTCCAAAAAAAAAAATTATGCCCCATACATAGCTGCCCATTTTGCACACATCCACTGGACACATGAAATGTTATTTAATTGGCATTACAACATACTTTGCTGTCCTCACCCCTCTCTCAGGGGTTGAAGGGTTCATATATACCTCCAAATTTATTGCATATGCACAGCTGTTGCTGTTGAAGAAATGGGCTGGACCTTCCCTACACCCATCCTGCACATCCCGAGCTATTTTCCATACTGTCTTTCCCTCTTTGTGCCCCTTTTCATCACTTTCCTATCTCCCATTTTTTCTTTTCTTTCAAAGAAATTAGTGCAGGGGTGAGCAGGAGTAAGCACTACTAAGCATTAGTTAGAGGGTTTGCGTGGGTTTGCGCTTGTTTGCGCTTGGCTAATTCACAGCAATGCGCAAACCCACGCAAACCCGCTTATAACTGCTTAAAAGTGCCTTAGTCACTCTGTATGTGTGGGCCCTTGTTCTGCTCAGGAGCAAAATAAAACACCTCTGTAAGTCTCGAACCCCAGACCTTGCACACACTACACAACATGAAGTACCACTAAGCCATGGTAGATATACATCAAGTTGGTGCTTAAATAATTATATCATGCATCAGAATGAGTGAATGTAAAGGAAAAATAGGAATACAATACCACACAACTTGTTCTGTGGATGTTGACCAACAGTTGTTGTGGGATTACATTACATGACTGTGATAAGAGAAGCAGCCATTCTAGCAGGAAATAATGTTACACCATCAATTTACAACCCCACACAGTATCACAGCAGGACAAACACTGGCATATCTGTTTAGAGCAGAGGTCATACCTCCCAACTGTCCCTAATTTTCAGGGATATCCCTGATTTTGACACAAATTTTAGCTTTGTCCCTCGAATCCTTCCTAAAACTACTGACTTTGGCCAAAAAGGTGGTGAATTACACTTAATGAATAATGACAATAATTAAGAGTTAGACACTTCTTTTACTTCAGAAAAGGTGTATTAATTCATATGCTCTGATTCTCTCAAAGTCTCAACTTAATGGCACTAATATTTTAAAGGTGTCCCTGATTGTACCTGACTTTTTTTACTTTTCCTTGAGTCTGTTCAAATATGTACCTGACTGGTTGAGAGGTCTGGCAGAGGCAGAAACACAGAGGCATATCAGCCTTTCTGCTGTTACACACTGTGAAAATAGCTTTGGAAGGAGTTTTGGAAGCATACACTTATGTAGAAATACAACACTGAAATACAAATGGATGTAGCCATGTACTGGTAACAACCAACTGTAAGAATGTCATTGCTCTATTGCTGAAAAGACCTGTGTGGTGCACAGACAAAAAATAACAGGCTATTCTCTGGCTATCATGTGGATAGGTCTACTTGCCTTGATAAATTCACATGTACACAGCAACCCTGTAAGTCCAGCAAGATAAAATCCACACAATACTACTTATGCTCTCTGTACTTCTGCAACCCTACCCAAATGTAGAATATACCTGTGTGTGCAGGGTCTACCAAGGATGTAGGTAAGCATACCCACAGTACTGAAATGTGTCCAGTTTTTCTGAGCAGCTTATGCTAATGTCAACACTAAAAGAGCACAAACTGTTTAGAACTGAGTAAATGAATATTCACAGTATAGCAGTTCACAAACAATTCTTGTGCCAAAGGAATACATCTCTATAACTAGCTTTGTATGGCAGTTAATTGTAACAGTTGAAAAGAAAGTACATTTTTCCATGTATCTTCGGGTAGCATTTTGAGGGGTGAGTACATTTCTACACTGACAAGTGGGTACTGGAAGCAGCAACATTAGGTCTGAGTACAAAATGTAAATCTCTGGCTACACCCCTGCCTTCTGATTTAAAAATTATACCAACCTTCTGTCTTAAACAATGATGTCCACACCAAACAAAGATGATCTCCATCTTGGAAAGCTGAAAGGGCCATGCCTACATGAGTCAGCAATTTATAGTACTGGGTTGCTATGACAGTGATTACTGCAATTACTACATAGCAGGCTGCATGCAATTAGCAAATAGTGGCCACTAATTGGTGCAGAGGCCATCACATGCTCATGTGCAAATTCCTACAAAAGCAGGCTGCAATCTTTGCCAACAAAATCAATCACTCTATTGCAGAGACTGACAGAAAGAGAGAGAGAGAGAGAGAGAGACAGAAAGAGAGAGAGAGACAGAGAAAAGGAAAAATAAATATTACCAAATCATACAAAGGAAAGGTATGTGACACATATGTATTTACAGGCATGTAGTAGATGTTATTGAAGAATAGTGGTGGTGCTGCGGTAGCGTTGTTGCCTCACAGTAAGACATTCTTCTGTTCGATTCTCAGCTAGAGCATCTTCTGTGTGGAGACGTGTGAATGGGCGTACCTTCGATGAAGGTTGTGCGTCAGGGCTGGCAACTCGGCACATAAAAATCTACTGCCAATCATTAGCAGACTGGAGTTCTGCTGTGGCAACCCCTAACCAGGAAAAGCCAAAAGAAATAACAACAACAAGTCTACATAATGTGAAACATTCATATGTGGCAGCAGTACTTCTTTATGCACAGATGTTCTGCTTAACTACTGCTATGGACAGTACTGTGTGTACTTGTGGACAGTGGGATATACCTGTGAAATGTGTAGCTCAGCATTAAATGTCAAAGATGTGATCCATGTTATCTGTGTTCTGTACAGTAGTGTGGCCAATGGCTGTTGGGGGGATTAGTGCTGACATTATATAAACATGGGTGTGACAAACAACACATGCATGATAGTCATATTAAAGTGTAGCTTAGCACTGGCAACAGCTGTAGCAGTCTAGTATGCTTATCTAGCATCTGTTGCCATATATATCCCCCCTAATGTTATTGTGTGTTCATATGTGACACCTGTTTGTGTTGCAGCAAGGCCCAACAGTTCAGCTGTGAGGTCCAGGGACTTACAACAGTGTGGACCTTGTGTGTGTATGCCACACACATACAGAGAAATATATATGTGTGATATATATTTACATCTTTATATGTGCATAGAGCAGGGGACATATTGCAACTGTTTGTGAAGGGGGAGATATATATGTTGGTGAAGGTTAGTATGCACATATTTGTATGTAGGTTTTAGTTTGTGACAAACAAGACAGCATACAGTGCTGGTATATCACATGTGGTGGTTAAACACTGTGGGTGGTTTGTTCAGTTTGCAATGTTGAAGTCAGTAAGGCCTGCTAAAGCTACCTGGGCTGTGAACACCTTCAATGCATTTATCCCAAGACTGTGAGATTTTATTACATTACTGTACACCTTACATCCTTTGTATAATTGATATTCTCACTATGAAAGGTGAAATGTATATGTGCCTACATATATATGTATATGTAGACAAATGGATGTGTATATGTATACATATATATATATATATATATATATATATATATATATATATAGTTCCCTATCAGAAGCCTGAAACACTATAAGCTTGAAAATCAAAATCCTGAAACCAAAAGCCTGAAAATTCAAAATCCCGAAAACCCAAAATCCTGAAACTCAAAATCCTGAAAACACAAAATGGACATACTGACATCATTGTGGCTTTGCTATTGTTAGCCCTGTGGTGTTAGGTCATGCGTTGGGTTCAGGTGAGTGTCTTGGTTGTTTTATGTTAGGGTTAGGGGCAGTTTAAGTGAGTTAGGGTTAGGGCGCAGGTTAGGCATGTATGCAATAGTGACAAATATTGGGGTTAGGGGCGGTTTAAGTGAGTTAGGGTTAGGCTGGTCAGGTGAGTGTGCGATACTGGACCTTAGGGTTAGGGTTAGGGTCAGGGTCAGTTGGTAGATATTAGTGTCTTTATAGTGACATATTAGCATTATTTGTGTTTTCAGGATTTTGAGTTTCAGGATTTTGGGTTTTCGGGATTTTGAATTTTCAGGCTTTTGGTTTCAGGATTTTGATTTTCAAGCTTATAGTGTTTCAGGCTTCTGATAGGGAACTATATATATATATATATATATATATATATATATATATTTATATACACTCATACACACCTACATCTACTTGTTGCAATAGATTCTCTGTACTGTTGGCTGACTGTGATGGTCAATATGTTTGTGAATACGTCAAATATATGTATCTTTGGGATAGCTTAGTGGGAAACTGTTTATGTTATGGTATTATGGGTTCTTGCTTTGATCCTAGCAAAAGCCGTGTATTCTGTTGCTAGACAGAACAAGTGCTATTGCATACAGTGTGATTAAGTCCCTTGGTTTTAACTAGGGTGTGTCATTAGGGTTCTACCTGACTTCGTCGACAGCGCAGAAGACCGACAGCGGAATTCGGAGCTCCAGAAGATCGAAAACGAAGAAGACCGACGCGAATCGCGAGTGGCAGAACATCGACAATGCAGAAGACCGACACGACGGATGACAACACCAACGCCGAGGATGCCGACATGGGGAAAGGCTGTGTGAGTATGCGGTAGTGACGGACGTTAGGGTCTTGAGGCAGGTAAGTGTGGAGATTGGTCTGTGGGGATAGGGGTGGGTTAAGTGAGTTAGGGTTAGGGAGGCGATAGGGGTGGGTTAAGTGAGTTAGGGTTAGGGAGGCGATAGGGGTGGGTTAAGTGAGTTAGGGTTAGGGAGGCGATAGGGGTGGGTTAAGTGAGTTAGGGTTAGGGAGCGATAGGGGTGGGTTAAGTGAGTTAGGGTTAGGGAGCGATAGGGGTGGGTTAAGTGAGTTAGGGTTAGGGGGCGTTAGCTGCGAGTTAAGTGAGTTAGGGTTAGGAAGCGGGTAGGTAAGTGTGCGATAGTGACGGACCTTAGGGTTAGGGTAAGGTTTAGTGTGGGCTTGTAAGGATTTTGGTGTGCTTGTGTTGTGTGTGTGGTTTGTGGAATGGGGATGTGTTTTGTTTTCAATTGTTATTGTGGTGTGTGCAGTGTATGGGGTTTCGTGTTTGTGTACCGTCGGTTATTTCGTTGTCGGTTATGTGTGGTTTCGTGTTTATGGACTGTCGAATATGTGGTGTCGGTGATGTGGTTGTCGGTGTTGTGTGGTTTCGACTATGTCAGGTAGAACCGTCATTAGATGCTAAAGCACTACATCTATGATTATTGATTGGTACTGATGTTGAATGCAAATCCTGTGTGTACTGTAGTACTATTTGAAGCTCTGGGCCTGTACAGCAAAGTATGGTGTATGTCCACATTGCTTGCATCCACTGTTTTGTGTGGTCCCTGTATTCATCACAGATTACATTTCTCAAGATTAAGGTTGTGTAAGTACTGACACCCAGTACTGTATAGTACAGACTGAAAGTTTATCTGGGTTGTCATACCTTTGTGTCATGTAATTATGTCTGATGTGTGTGTGGGTATGTCTGTAACATGTCCTTTGGCATATGTGTGGTAAAACATATAACTGCATATCTAGCAACATTCATAGTGTACTACAGCAGTATTTGACCTATATTCCCAATTGTGCACATATTTTGGCTACGGGTTTGGCATTAACAAGTTGTGTGGTATAATAGTAATACATTTACTGGACCTTACACTGATTGTGATGGATAATATATTTCTTTACACATCAGCTTGATGTATATTTGCTGTGGCTAGGTGGTGCATCGTGTTGCATACAGTGTGCCAGGTACTCTTGTATAGTGTTATATAGTGATTTTATTTTGTTGCTGTGCAGAACATGGTTCATTAGGTAGAGAGTGAGCAAGGCACTTTCAAGCAGTTGTGGGGTGAGCAGTGATAATTGGCAGTTACAGTGTTTCACTCTCGGTTAGCTTATATGTTGCTATATATGGCAGTTCAGTGATATCTGTACTGTATAATGTTAAATGTGCCATATGACTTGCTCAGACATATTTTTGTATTTATGTCTTCCAGGGATCATGGTCCACTGCAGGAACCTGAGTTACAGTAGTGCTGAAGATGATATCATTACTAGCAGTATGATTCAGCACTACCATCTCATGTTCTCACGAACCAGCCAGGACCAGCAGGAGCATACTGCAGTGTGGCAAGATGTTGTCCGCAGGGTCAGTGAGGTAGGCCTGCATAACCAGACATATGAGCAGGTATGCCACCACTGCAGTGATCTTCTCAGACATGTCCATCAGCATGCTGCTGATGTGCGTAGACAACAGCTTGCAACAGGAGGTGGTGTTAATATCCATCCCCCCCTCACCAAAGTGAAGGAGCTGCTCATGAGCCTGTTGACACCTGCCCAACAACAACAGCAGCAGACATACACCATGATGGAGGTTGGAGCCACCCAGCAAGCACACATGGAGCATGCAGGTAACATGGCATATCTGTAGACTACTGTTATCTGTATTGGTAGATCATGCATATGTGAGATGTGGAGTGTGTCGTTCAAAGATGTGGAGCATGTTGTTGTGCAATACTGATCATTTGGAACATAATCTGTAGCCCTGTGAATGTAAACTGTTGTTGTACTGTAAGATTGCAAACACACAGTAGCAATGTGACAGTTGTGGCCACTGACAAATTGTCTCATCTCTATGTAGGTCCCTCTGGGGTGACATCAAGGCAGCGGACAGATGCTGGTGAGTGTGTTCTACATTTATTATTGTAAATAAAAAGTGCATGTCATAGTTAAGGTGTAGGCCATGTACACATGTAATATACCTACCCACAATGCATGCTGTGCATGTTTGGTGTAAGAGCACGCACATCTCACTAATGTGATTAGCTGCCTCAAACACATGCAATACCCAGACCATCTCAAACAAATGTGGCTAGACTGTAGTGACCATTGGATAGGCACAGGTGATACTCAACATGCACATAACATACACATCTATGTCATACACAGAGCATTTTAACATGCTACAAATAAAGGATTCCCAAACCCTCTGTAAAGACACACTCCAGTATCCAAAATCTCATCCACACCTTACACATAATATACCTGAGGGGTCGAGGCCTATCCTGGGGAATTTAAACACTCTGCAACATACTACACATTCATGTCAGGGAATGCTCCTTATTGGCCTCCTTGCCTCCTTACAAACTCACGTAACAACTGGTTGTGAAATGGTGAATTAAGATAAGATAGTACAGTTCCAGCACAGCATGATTAGTGCTGGTTCGTGAAACATTTGTAGCCTTGAGTGACCACCTGATGCTTCATGATGATGGCCTATGGTACTATACCCCATCCGGTTATTGTAACCACAGTACTACACATAGCTGTCATTGCTACACACCATAATGATGCATGTGTGCACACACATATGCACCTCTAAACAGTATGCATACCAATCACCATTTGCACAACTGACACATATATGTCTTGTGATGCTATTGAGTGGCTAGGTCATATGACACATATTGAGTATGTGTAGTGTTTAAATATGCAGTTGTGTTTTAGCATGCCATGTCATGGATGAGACTGGCATGTCCACAATATGATCTACACTAACCATAAGTACCGTACATTAGGTATGTGGCCGAATGTTATTCCATCAATTATCCATGCACCACTGATGATGTTGTGTGAATACTCATTATGCATGTGCTAAAAATGTGTCCACAATTATTTGCTAAAGACACAGAGGCTGTAATCAGCATTGAGTACCTCTCTGACACACAGATACACATCCAGCAATAGTATGTACACCTGTGAGTTAAGGTGCAAAGTACATTACAGGGTTATGAATACCTGCACAGCAATGTTGTGTCCATGTATGCATTGTGTTCCAGGGGGAGGGCCATCACCTAATAACAAAACACATGCATCAAAGACATGTATACTGTTAGTAACAAGGACTGACTACACTTGCACTGCATGCTGTTGAGCAACACATGTCCTGCATGCTGACATGTGTGATATGACTGTTTTGCTTCTGATACTGTACCCCACCATCACTTGCTATTGTGTATGTTCTGTGATTGCTGGTGTTGTGTGTGTCTGCTTTAGAGAGGAGTGTAGTTTTGTGTGTGTGCATGTGTGCATGTGTGCATGTGCGCATGTGTGCATGTGCACATGTGTGCATGTGGTCTGAAGTCATGTTCAAGTCTTAAATTGTGTTTCCTGTTTTCCTCTCACAGGTGGCGAGGTGGGGCTGGTTCAGTACGGCAGGTAAACTGATGTCTCTGAGACAGACAGTGATGATGAGGATAGGTGTGTTGAGGCACAGGCAGGTTTGTCAGGGTCTGTTGTTGGGCCACCAATTGAGAGTACACAAGTCTCCACCCCATCCATGCACACACTCATACTGCCTGTACATCCATCATCACCACTGCCCTTAGCTGAGGGACAGTGTACGGTTGGCACTGGCCAGGACAGTGTGGTATCTATGGCACATGTATCAGGACACAGCAGCCATAGTCAGATGTTCTGGAACAGTACCACATAGGCAGATGCCTAGGGGTTCTCGTCAGAGCACTGCTGGTCATCATGCCCCTGGCAGAAGTGCCACACCTCTTTCTACCACATGCATGTTCCAGGCTGTCATGGAGGCACAGACATGAATGGAGCGGTACACCAGACAGGGGTAAGGGCACAGAGGGCTCATTACACCTCTGTAAATGACAGTATCCATGACCTAGCAGGTGCCATACGTAACTACACTGAGGTCATTGATTGACGTTGGGGTGAGACATTGTATGTCCTCCACAATGTCATGTCCATGTGTCTGGACAGTGCAGGATGGTTGAGACGTTGACGTGGGCATATGCCAGCAACATCACCAGCTGGAGGTTGCTGTGGATGTCCAGCAAGTCACAGCTGCTCCCATAGTGCCAGTACCAGCCCCAGCAATGTTGGGGGGGGGCTGTCCATAGACCATCCTTGAAGACCAAGTGCACATGGCTCTAGCCAGTCCCAGGAGAGACCTGGATCCAGTGGACATATGTCAACCTCTTCGGATAATACCCAATCTGGATTAGTACCTGATACTGTCTGTAGCACCCCTGCCAGGCACAGGTTCCGTATCCATGGCCAGAGACAGTGATCTGTAAAGCCTGTCAGGTACAGTCTGTAGCTGTCTCACAAATCCCCGTATATGGCAGCCACATGGTGGAACTGTGTGCATGCAGACACATACACATAAACCAGAAACGTAGGGCAAACACATACCCGCACACATGACATCAACATTGGCCCATAACACTACTCATGGCCCTCACACACACACTCACACACACATGTCAATTGTATGGCTCAGTGTAGGCCTCTGGCAAACCAACAACACACCCTGTGCATATGATGAAACCTGTGCCACCTCCTGTCATCTGTAACATTGATGCAGGAACAGGCTAACATGCTGCTGATGCACAGGGTGACTTTAATAAAGTATAGCAATGGTTGGATGTGTAGCATGTTGTCAACAGTAAAGTGTAATGATATCCTTGAAGGTGTAGCTGAGCAGGCATGATGCATTAAAGCTGTAATTAGCAATGTTGTATTGTTTTCACCAGTGTTTATTCCAGTTGTGTTTTGTTTGCCCATGTGCCACTTGGCTGACGTGTGTAGTTGTGTCAGCATGCGTTATACAATTGACAGTAAGTGTGGGGTGTGTGCAACACTCGTTTGCAGGTGTCCATTTGTGAACATGGTGGAGGTGCACTGTCTGCATATATATGCATATTGGACACATGGGAAGGGTGACACGCCCTGTATTTGCCAGTGTTAACACTCCATAGTTTCTATTGGTGGCCAGTATACATTGTACTACACACATTTTGGAACTTGAGTATACATGTGTGTGTATGACACGGGTTGACACTGTGCTGTGGGTGATGCTGTTGTTGCTATCTGTCATTGGTTTGCATTACTAAGGTTAACACTTTCCCAGCTGTATAATCCTTTAGTAATGCACACTGTTCCCCTACAGGGTTGCATGGACCGTGCTATCACAAACACAAGAAATTTTCACTTATACAGTAAAAGTGCATTAGTCTCATGGACCCCTGCCATAAACTAAATATATAATAGAAGGTGTGAAGTTGTACCAAAAAAGAGTTACATACCAAGAAGGGATAACCTCTCTGGTCAGTATCATTGGGAAAATACAACCCCTCAGTAAACATACAAGGCAAGCTTCAAAATACAAAATGGCAAGGATTCCAAAGACAACACTAAAGCTTTCTTTAGTGTTGTTTATAATCTACAGGGGAAATCTCAGATTGGGTCACAGTTAATGTAAATGGTCACAAAGTACACTTATCTGACTGACATTATCAATTTCTTTTCAGACAGTTTGAATGCAGATTTCACCACCCTGTCATTACACAAAGGCCACATTTCCAGACCTGAAGAATGTAAAACCTGATGATTCACAGAAACTCTAGTCAAAACATCTCTTTCCCAAAGTCCAAACCACAGTGGCAATGGTACTGGACAATGTCCCTGGCTGTGTCATATACAAGCTGACATATGGAGTCACCACTAACCTAAACACTCTGTCCAGATGCAGCCCCTATACAGGTTACATACTTGTGGAATGATGCATGGTAATGGTGTTTACATTCCACAAGGGTTGAGCTACAACATCTTCTTCTTCTTCTCCTTTCGGATGCCCCCATTAGGGGTCGCCACAGTAGATCATCTGTTTCCATTTCTTCCTGCCCTCTGCATCTTGCGCTGTCACACCATCCACCTGCATGTCCTCTCTCACCACAGCCATAAACCTCATCTTAGGCATTCCTCTTTTCCTGTCACCTGACGGCTTCATCCTTAGCATCTATTTCATAATATACTCTGCATCCCTCCTCAGCACATGTTCAAACCAACTTAATCATGCCTATCTGGCTTGGTCTACTAACCTTCAAACCTGGGCTGACCCTCTAATATACTTATTCCTAAACCTGTCCACCCTCGTCACACCCAGTGCAAATGTTAACATCAATTGATTAAGGGTAGTACTACAACAGATCCTGGAAACTCTCACCCTATAAGCCAGACAAATGTTATCTGGAAGGCTATGGAGCACAGCATTATGGAACTCATTAACAAAGACATTATGTACCTGCAAACACTGCACCATACCCACTTAGGTTCCCTAAAGGCCAAATCATGGCTCCTACACCTAGTAGACTTCAAGCCAGTTAACAAGGCTATAGGTGAGGGAGGGGAGGTCCACACAGCCAAGCTATAGCTCACCAGTAATTCATACCCATCCCACATTCTGGTATTATACATAACCTCAACAGACTGACCACAAACGATTGTTAAATGATGGATTGACAATTGATGCACAGATGCAGGACACACAGTGGCATTTGCAGCCTCCATGTGCAATTCTATGTCAGTAACAAGTGGTATTCACCTGCACTCAGTCCTGGGACCACTCCTGTTTGGCATATAGGTTTCTTAGGTACAAGCAAACACAGTAGGGATACGCCTGCCCATGTTTGATGAAAATGCATACTGTGGGCTATACTTTATTCTCCAGATAACACACACATCCTCCAAAAGGGTATCATAGAGACAGATACCTGGTGTCAATCTCATGCTGTAAAGCTATAAGCCAAAGAAAGCATAGGTATCCACTTTTAGAAAACAAAGTATCCCCAGAGTACCACATAGGTAGTAGCCTCCAAAATGTGGAACAGGCACTAATGTGTACATAGAGCCATGTGTTTAGTCGTCTCTCCTTTGATAATCACATTACCAAAGGGTTTTTGAAATCCCTCTGTGGAGCACATAAGCAATAAAGGGTTTGCATGCACAGAGGTTGTTGCACACCTATAATGATTAATCATCTTTGCCAGACTTTGCTTGCTTTGGAACAGGATGCAAATATACCTCAAGCATAAACCCTTACTCACACTCTTCAATAGAAACCATGATGAGTGGATGTGAAACAGAAGACATAGCCCAGGAATCACTGCAGTGGCTAAGCTTGTCACAAGCATACAGAAGTGACAAGGTCTGGAAAGCGCCAGCATGCTCTGGCAAAGATAACACATGCATTCATGGAGAAAGCAGAGTACCCACCTATGAAATAATTGAGGTCACATGTATGTATATGGCTTTTCCCCACAGCTACCATACAGTTGTCATTGTGATATGTCATACACTAAAAAAAATCAAAAACCCACTATACATTGACTAACGCTGTCACACACACACACACAGTCAGCAACTGCATAATTCCAACTCCTTCCTCAGTACATTAGGATACTACAGCAGTATTCATTTACATGACATGCTATACACATTACTGGAATTTCACCTTTCCACAGGTATATTTGTAGGATGGTGACATCATCAGACTTGTCAAAGATGAATATACCACTTTTAAGGGGTGTGAGTAGTCTCCAAAAAGGTTGCTCCTCCCCAGGGGGGCACACACACTAACAGTTGGTAAGTGCAGGATTCAAACCCCTACCTAACTACATTATGATCCTACAGCAGTATGCATTTACACAATGCACTATACATATTATTGGGACTTCACCTTTCCACAGGTGTATTTGTAGGATGGTGACATCATCAGACTTAACAAAGATGAGTATACCACTTTTAAGGGATGTGAGTAGTCTCCAAAAAGGTTGGTCTTCCACAGGGAGGCACACACACTTGGCAAGTGCAGGTTTCAAACCCATACCTAACTACATTAGGATACTGCAGCAGTAATCATTTACACAACTTGCTATACACATTACTGCCACTTCCTCTTTTCACAGGTATATTTGTAGGATGGTGACATCATCAGACTTGACGAAGATGAGTATTCCACTTTTAAGGGGTGTGAGTAGTCTCCAAAAAGGTTACTCTCTCCCCAGGGACAGACACACACACACACACACACACACACACACACACACACACACACACACACACACACACACACACACACACACACACACACACAGTTGGCAAGTGTGGGGTTCTTAATCCAAACTAAGTACGTCTTTACACTTCAGCAAGCAATATGAAGTTACAGGGTGCAATACAGACATTACTTGCTGACAGTTTGCCCAAAGTTTTTTTTCACATTTGCTAACCTCAGCAGGCTTACCATTATAGGTGTATTGTGAGTGTATTGTATGCATAGGCTATGACCATATCATATATGGGTTGATGCACCACATGCTGGCACACACAGGGTAAAACCGGTGGCTAAGCTCTGTCAACCCAATACTGGACAATACAGTCAAGAGGAGTAAGGTCAAACAACCACAACACCAACAGTCTCACATAGACCTACAATATAAGCACCAGCAAAACACACACATAAATACACATTACCATACTCGGAGAATACAAATATTAATCTGAAAAAGAGAGAGTGTCCTCCTAAGCAGACAAGCAAGCAACATGCACCTCCAAGCACACGCCAGAAAACACATAATACACCAAAGCAGTGTGCCTCACAACAGGCCCTAAGGCAAAACAACATGCCTAACACACTAGTAATAGGTGACTCCATAGTCAGGCACATAGATGTTCCACTAACTCGGCTGGATAAGGGGAAGGTTACTGTCAGTTGTCTGTCAGGTGCTGTGATCCGCCACATAACACAAGCACTTACATCACTCCAGAACAGGTACATATATGACGTGTTCTTTGAACATGTCAGTGTGAATGATCTGAGACATACCTCCCTGAACAACATGACAAGAGATATATAGTAGCTCTATGATCATGCAGCCCAGGTTGGTATGACCCTGACCTTGAGTAACATCTTACCTTCACCTGCATGATACTGCAATATAACAGAAAGACGATAAACTTCAACAATTGGCTAAGCTTCTAGTGTCATTCAAAGGGGATCCAGTCTCTGTCTGCCTGTGATGACATGATAGACAAGCCTCGTTGCTTCACTACAGATGGTCTGCACCTGTCACCCCTATGCTTCTGAATACTGGCCAAGGCTCTTGCTGTCCCCCTATTACCTTTTTTAGGCAAGGCTCAAAGGTTCTTAGGTTCATAGGTTCATAGGTAGGTACTAGGCTATCGGCCCTGGGGCCTATACAAGCCCAACCAAAAAGGTACCCTGGCTTTTGCCACCCAAGAAATTTATTTTCCTGTGCCACTGTCAAGCAGAGACACAGAAGTGATCCCCGGGGGGAATTTCCTATTTCCCATCCAATCATCAAGATTTTTCTTGAAGAGTGCTAATGAGGAGCTTTGTTTGATATAGATAGGTAGTTTATTCCGGAGTATGGGAAGCCTGTGGGACAGGAATCTATCCCTCTGGCGTGTTCTGTTTATTGTGGTGACAAGGTTTAGGTCCCTAGAGCATGTAGCTCGGAGAGATTTGGATTTCTTTAAGTGGAGCATGTCCAACAGCTCTGGGTTTGACATAGCTTTGTATGTTAGGCAGAGATCACCTCTGAGTAGGCAATATGCGACAGAGTAAAGCTGGAGTTTTTTGAGACGATCTATGTAGGGCATGTGTTTGAGGTCAGTAATCCTCTTTGTGAGGTATTTTTGTGGCCTTTCCAGTTGTTGTGGATGCCCTGTGAGGTACATACCAAAAGGGGCATTGTACTCTATAATGGAACTAATGAGTGATGAGTAGAGGGGAACAATAACCTCTTTTTTTCTGCATGAGAAACCTTTTGTGATGAGGTGTGCCACGTCGAAGGATTTCCTGACTACTGTGGTGATTTGATTATAAAAGGAGAGACTACTGTCCACCTGTGTCCCAAGGTCTCTTATCACACTTTCGGTGTTAAGTATACTACCGCCTATGTTGTAGTTCATGGGTACAGAGTTTTTACCAAAGGGGATGACAATGCACTTTTTGGCATTGAGCTTGAGGCCATGGCTTTGACACCAGGCATCTGTATCAGTGATGCCCTTTTGTAGGATGTCCACATCATTAGTAGTTTCAGTTATGGCTCCTAATTTGCAGTCATCTGTGAACTTCATTAGCCAAAGACCTTCTGTGTTAGCCTGTACTTCAGGGACGTAGATACCAAACAGACAGGACACAGGACTGAACCCTGTGGTACTCCACTTGTCACTGGTCTGAAGTCGGATTTGCAGTCTGCTACTTTCACAGTGTGGATTCTGTCAGTGAGCCAGCTGGCAACCCATCTTGTGACATAGGGATTTATACCTAGTTTAGTGAGTTTATCTATAATTCCAGAGTGGGGGATGGTGTTGAAAGCCTTGGCAAGATCTAGATAGGCTGTGTGAACCACCTTACCCTTATCTATGGCTTTGGTAACTGCTTCTAAGAAGCCTATCCGGTTTAGGAGACATGATCTGCCTTTTACAAACTTGAACTGGTTGGGGTCCAGGGTTTGGAGATTACCATTGTCTTTGTTTATAAGTTCCCTGATGATACATTCCATGGCCTTGCATACCAGGCTCATCAGGCAAATGGGGTGCTAGTTTTTGGGGTCCGTGGTGGCTCCCCCCTTGTGTAGTGGGATAAGCCTGAGGTGAGGCTATGATTGAACATGGTACTTAGGTGTCATGCCAGTTTGTTCTGTAGTTCATGTAGAACGCAGCCTGGGATGTTGTCTGGTCCCATGAATGCTGTGTTCCTGGCTTTGGAGAGTGTAGTTTTTACCTGTGCAGCCGTGATTACAGGAACTTTGCATTCTTCCGGTATAGAGATGGGCTCTTTCATGGGTGAGAGGGGGGGATAAAGTTAGCACTGAACCTATCTGCCAGGATGTTGGCAATATCAGTTGGGTCTGTATATTTAGTGCCATTGTGCTGTAACTCAGAGCAGATCTGAGTGTTGCCATTGAGATTCTTGACATAGCTATAGAATGCTTTGTGGTTGTCTTTAGAATCATTGGCAATTTTGTTTTCGTAACTAGCTTTGGAGGATTTTATCAGGGATCGCAGCTTCTTACTAAGGCTGACCAGGGAGCTCCACCATTCATGGGATTTTATTCTCTTTTGCAACAGTTTCTTCCTTCTGTTGTACAGTTTGTTTATGGCAGGGGACCACCAGATTGGCTTCCTTTTCTTGGAGAATAGCATCTTTGTTCTGTTTGAGATAGCACGATCCATGCACTCATGTAAGTGCTTATAAAGTGCAATTGTGTAGGATTCAGTAGTTGTAACTGTATTGTCCATCTGCATGGGTGTCATGAAGTTGACCACTTCTGTCTTAAGAAGCATGAAGTTGGCTTTGGAGAATTTTTTAACATGGTTTCCTTAATGGGGGGGGGGGGGCAGAATGTGGATATGTAGGGTAATTAGCTTATGGTCAGATCGAACCAATGAGGTGTTGACTTCAGCTGTGGAACACCAGTCACTCAAGACAAACCAAACCCCGTAACCAACACAAATAACCACAAAGTTAGCTAAATGCTACTCATTGCCAGAAGTCTCAGCCTCCAAATGCACACACTCAAGGCACTTCTCAGTATGGAGAATATTGATATCTGTGCAGTAACAGAAATCTAGTTCAAGGCTCCAGAGAGCACACCAGGATACTACTCATTCCATACCTTCCAGCATCAGAACCTGGATCATAGCACATAGGGTGGTGATGTATTCATATTCATCAAGGATACCTACAACTCTCTCTACATCCTCTCTACAGGATATGTACCCATAGAATGTTGCACAGCAACATTCTTCCCACTCAACAGGGGTGGGGCCACAAAAGACCCTTGGCATTCATGCTGTATGAGCCTGATGAGTCTGATGTGCAAGGCAATGGAGCCAATCATAATGGAAGTCAACAATAAAGATATCGAGAACCTTCACACAGTTGAGGACACCCAGTTTGGCTTTGTCAAATGCAGATCACGCCTCCTGAACTGGGTGGATTTCTTTGAGACAGTTACCCAGAATACAGATGAGTGAAAGGAGCTCCACACAGCCTACCTATACCTCGCTAAGGCCTTTGACACCATTCCCCAGTCAGGTATCATAGATGAACTCACCAACCTCAGCATAAATCCATACATCACAAGATGGATTGCAAACTGGCTCACAGATAGATCCCACAAATTAAGAGTTGCTGGCTACATGTCAGACTCTAAACCAGTAATAACTGGTGTCCCCCAGGGTTCAGTCCTGGTGTCCCTCCTGTTTGGTATAGACTTCTCAAAAGTACATGCCAACACAGGAGGGTTGTGGTTGACTAAGTTTGCTGGGAACTGTAAAGTGTTTGCCATAATAGATTCCCCGGATGACACAAATATTCTCCAGAAGGGACTCTATGAGACAGATGAGTGGTGTCAGAAGCATGGCCTCAAGCTCAATGTGAAAGAATGCATAGTAATCCCCTTTGGGGAAAACAAAGTACCCACAAACTACCACATAGGTGTTACCCCCTAAAAACTGACAAGGTAATAAAGGATCTGGGGACACAAGTAGATAGTCATCTTTCCTTTGACAACCATGTTGCCAAAGTGATTAGGAAATTCTATGTGGCCCACCTAATCAACAAAGGGTTTGCATCAGGATCAAAAGAGGTAGTGGTGGCCCTCTACTCTTAAGTAATCAGACCCATCATTGAGTACAATGCACCATTTTGGATGTACTCAACTAAGCATATCCAGCAGCTGGAGAGACCACAGAGGTACCTCACCAAGAGGATTACTGGCCTCAAACAGTTGTGTTATGCAACACAACTGGTAAAACTAAATCTGTTCTCTGTTGCGTACCGCCTACTCAGAGGCACACTCTGCCTAACATACAGAGCCATGTCCAACACATAACTGTTGAACATGCTCCATCTACGGATAACAAAATTGAGTTGCACTACACACTCTAGGGATATGAACCTCATCACAACAATGAATACAATATGCCTTACTGTGGAACAGAGTCCCAATGTACGTCAGACAGAGCCCCTTGCTGACACTCTTCAATAGGAACCTTCATGAGTGGATGGGAGACAGATAATTCATGCCAGGCATCACATCAGCAGCCCAATAGAAAGGGGCTTAGGGTACTGTCTATTAGAACTAGGGCTTAGGAGACTAACCAATGGGGTGGTGAAAGCTGCACAACTTGCCTAGGCTAATATATGCCTTTGTGAAGATAGTCTACTACATACCTATGAACCTATGTGACAGGTACATGTCTACAGATAGTAGATGTGTACTTCATTGTACAGTCATGTACAGCAGGCACTTGCACCACATACACTGTAATGCTTACAGATACTGATGGCTATTATGTACAGTGGGTGAGATGTGCACCTCATGTCTTTTGTGTCATTGGGATGCGTGCTGGGTGGGACAGTCCTGGATGGCTCCCTGTCATGGTCACCCTCTTACCCACATCTCTGCCTATCCATCTTTGGCTTATTATACTGTGTTCCCCCTACATATATATAGGTACATTGGTAGGTAATAGGCTATCTGCCTGAAGGCATATATTAGGATGGCCAGAGTGTGCAGCTATCACCACACATGGGGTTAGTTCCCTATGCCTCTGTGTAGTAGAGCTGATGAAGTGATCCATGGTGTGACAGTTCAGTTTCACATACACTCATCAAGGCTCCTCTGGAAGAGTGTCAGTGAGGTACTCAGCTTAATGTAGGTTGAGAGCCTGTTCCAAAGCAAGGGAAGTCTGTGAGTTAGTAATGTATCCCTCCAACATGTTCTATTTATTGTTGATATCCCCAGAGCATGTGGCACAGTGAGCTTGAGTTTACTTCAGATAGAGCATGTACATCAGTTCTGCATTGGACATGGACCTGTCTGTTGGGCAGAGATCACCTGAGTAGACAGTATGCAACAGAGTACAGATTGAGTTAACTTCAGTCTTGTTGCATGGGGCAACTGTTTGAGGCCAGTAATCCTCTTGTTGAGGTACTTCAGTGGTCTTTCCAGCTGCTGAAGGTGCCTAGTCAGATTCATCACAAGTGTGCCGTGATACTCTCTGATGGGTCTGATGACTGATGAGTAGAGGGAACCTCCTTTGACCTACATGCAAAGACCTTGGCAATTTGTGGGAACACATAGCACAATTTTCTAACCACTTTGTGAATGTGTTTCTGGAAGTAGAGATGACTATCCACATGTGTCCATAGATCCCTTATTATTGCCTCCATATTTAAGGTGTTGGCACCTATGTGGTATTTGTATGACTGTAGCTCAAGGCCATAATTTTGACACCACATCTGTCTGACTGAGACTCTTTTTAAGGATGTCTGTGTTGTCCCAAACATCGATTATGACAACCTTTTTGCAGTCATCCACAAACTTTGCTAACCATAGCCCTCATGTGTTTGACTGTATTTCTGAAAAGTATACACCAAACAGGAGGGGTCCCAGGACTGAGCCATGGGGGACAGCAGTTGTTACCAGCTTACATTCCAACAAGGAGACCACAATTCTTACCTTGTGGGATCTCTCTGTGCCCCAGTTGGCAATCCATCAGATGACATACGTTTTTATGCACAGGTTGTTGATTTTGTGGATACATCATGTGTGGGGATGTTGGAAAAGGGCTTTTCAAGGTCTATGTAGGCCGTGTGGAGCTCATTTAATTGATGTATGTCCTGGGTAACTGCTTTGAAAACTGTCTAGCAGGTTTAGGGACCATGATCTGCCTATGACCAAACCAAAATAGGTAGGGTTGCATGTTTGTAGCCTCCCAATAGCTCTGTTTATGAGTTCCATAATGATGGACTCCATGGCCTTGCAGATCAGGCTTATTAGGCTTATAAGACAATAGTTCCCATGGTCTGTTGTGCACCAACACTTGTGGAGTGTGCCAAACGTTGCTGTAATCCATTCAACAGTTTCATATCCTGTACAGTGGGTGAGTCTCAACAGACTGTTCAGGTGCAGGGTCTGTTTGTTTTGGAGTTCACATATGACACAGTCAAGGACACCATGGCATCCCATAGACACCGTGTTTTTAGGTTTGGATAGAGCTATTTAACCATTGTATATGTGATTTCTGGCTTTTCACAATCTCCAGGTATGGTAATGGGCCCTTTTGTCAGTGAGAGGGGGGCAAATATGTATGAATCTGTCTGACAAGATATTGGCAATTTCAGTCATGTACATGTATTCATTTACACTTTGCATTGACTCAGAACATATATGAGTTTACATTGATATTTATGACATAGCTAAAGAAACCTTCATGGTTCTCTATAGACTCTTTGGCAATATTTTTACCAGAACATGGCTTGGATAATGTTAGGAGTGCTCATTGTTTCTTGATGATACTGATCAGAGATTTATTGATCTTCTTTGCTTGTCCTGCTGTTATCTGTCTGCATAGGCCTGAGGGGAGGTTACCCATATGCCTCTTCAGAGGGCATGATACAGCATTTGTTTGTATTTGCATTTGTCTACAATTGTCCTGATGGCTGTGACTGTTAGGTATGTGACCCCCCCCCCCAACTGGTATGTGTGAGTGACTTAATTTGTGTCTGTGCCAGTGAAATGCTGTCATGGCTTAGTGGTTCAGTACTGTGACTATAGTGCACAGTATCCTGAGTTTGAGCCTTGTCACTGCTTTTTATTTTCCTGCTGGGCAGACCTGACTGGTTAAGGAACAGTAAAGCAGGTGTGAGCATGTTTACCCAACTTTGTTCGACTTTGCCCGACGTTGCCCAACGTTGCCCGATGTTGCGCCGGTTAGTGTGGTGCGCAGCTACACTCAATTGTATTTAAATATTCTCAGTACTGGTAAAATGTGCTTAGCAGTGCTTTATATTGCTTAAAATAGGGCACTCATGCCTCAGGTGGTACTGCAGGGCTGCCTATGTCAGATGCCCATAGTACACTTTCTATACATGTTTGAAAACAGGTAGTGTCAATTTAGGCATCCCTTTTACTGTATGTGCGAGTCAGAGAGAGGTGTAATTTCCAGGATTCCTACTGAGTCAGTGTATGTGCTATGTGTTGCCTCTTTGCCAAGGCCAGGGCATACTGGGAATACCTCCTTCTGCCTACTGGGGCAGGCTCAGGTTTTTCCTCCTTCGAGTCATGCTGTGCCTGTGCAGGCCTTGGCAAGGGTGGGGGGCTGTTTGGCCCTGCCCCATGCTGATCCTGCTGCAGCTGTTTCCGCAGGATCATATTGTGTAGCATGGCACATACCATAACAATTTGGGTACATGTAGCTGGTGAGTACTGCAAGGCTCCACCAGATGTATCCAGGCACTGGAACTGTGACTTGAGCATCCCAAACACACGCTCAATTATGTTTCTTGTTTAAGCATGTGCCTCATTATGGAGTTCTTGTTCAGGTGTTTGTGCATTTCCGATGGGTGTGATCAGCCATGGCTCCATTGCATATCCAGCATCCTCCACTAGGTGACCATCAGGGATGTCCCCATTGGCAAATCTCTGGTACAGCTGCGTCAAATGCCAGATCTGGGAATCGTGATAGCTTCCAGGGCAGCCAGCACACACATTCATTATTATGCCCTGGGCATCGCACACGACCTGGCAGTTAATGGAGTGGAAGCCCTAGCGGTTGATGTAGACCCTACCCCGCTCACCGGGTGGTGCTTTGATGCATATGTGCGTGCAGTCTATTGCACCCACTACCTCAGGGTATTCTGCTATTTGGTGGAAAAGACGCATATTGCTGGCTAATGCCTCACGGGAATTGGGGAAATATACGTGGTCACCGACATGTGCTGACATGGCATCCAGGAACTGGTGGAGTACCCTGGAAGCTGATGCCTGTGAAATCCCCATCATATCACCAGTTGGTCTCTGAAAGGTACCTGTAGCTAGTATTCTTATGCCAACACATACCTTGGTATCCACTGGGATGGGTTCCCCTCTGTTGGTTCTGTGTGTGAGGCGTGGCCGGCACAGCTCAACAATTTGCTGTAGAAGGTCTCTGTCCACCCTATAGTGCTCTACTATCTCCAGCTCATGTAGGTTACCCTGGGTCTATACACTCTTCTCCATCTCCTCACTGTGGGTTGCTCAACAGCATTCACAACATCACCACCCTCAGCACCTTGCACATGTTGGTTTATGATAGCAAGAGCAGCCCCTAACATTTTGTCTGACTTAAGCTTTTTAAGCTTTCCCTCTTTGTATACTGTAGTGTTTCAGAGTTCTTGGGAAAAAAATGGGGGAATGCTGTTTGCAGAGTTTAAAGTGCTGGGTTGGGCTGGGCTAGTCTGCTGCCTGTGTAATTGGCTGATTCTGATATATTTCACCTGGCAGCTCTGCTAGTTCTCCTTGGTTAACTTCCTACTACTTCTTTTCCTTCCTTTTGCCTTTCTGTTTCTGCCCGGGGGGAAGCGCTGCGCAAACAAGCGCAAACGCAAGCACACGCGCACACATGCTGTGTGCATGTTTGCAAGGAGTTTCCTATCTTTTAACATTGTGCACCTTTGGTTTGAGGTTATCAGATAGGACAACTGTAGGCATGCCTCTTGCAATTCTGAGCAACTCAAAGCAAACATAAGCCACTGTGCTCCAATTAGCTTACAGCCTGTCTGACACACCCCCTCATGATGTCACCTATATTCTACTCTACTACTCACCTACTCCTACTCTTACACTTTTGGGACATGGCTCACATGCTGGGGAAAATTGGGATTCACTATCCTTATCCTCATTTGCATAGGATTGCCTACTAATGCATGGTTACATCTCTCACACTGAGCTTCCCCCCCCTTAGCAACCACTACTCAGTGGCCATGTTGTCTTCAACCTGCCATTCACCTGCATGGCAGAATAAGCTTTTTAGTGAAAATGCCTATTTTTGGCTTTTTTTTAATTATTTTCTTGGTTTTATAAGCGCCACCTGTTTGAGCAGTGCTGCGCTATGCTTAAACATCAGAGATCGGGGAAAAAAAAGTAAACTTTTTATATTTTTAAACATTTATAAATGCCAATGGCCTTATATTTGGCCATTGGCGTGCTTTCTCAACTGTATGCATCCTTTATTTGGAGCTGTCATAGCTCCGTTTAGCTATTTGCAGAATGGTACTCCGTTACCAACGGAGTCAATTTCTGCAGCTAACACTAATCTTCCACGGACGGGCTAGTATTTCCTGGATCGCAAATTTACCTCATTTGCATGGCTTTCACCAGCAAATGAGGTAATTTGCATACCATGATGCTGTCCGTGCAAGAGTAGCTTTAGCACCTCTCGTGCACGCCCCTGCCAGCTGTACCTGGATCTTATCGCAGACATATTGCTGCCGTGAGCTCCTACACTCTTCTTGCATTCCGTGCAAGCTTTCGTAAATCCGGCCCAATGTCTTACATGTATCTGTTACTTCACTTATGCGCAAAGTCATAAATTACTTTACTACTGGATTTATAGTACCTGCCTTCTACATTCAGCTGCAATACTTTATTTATAACTATGCAAATACTTTCCAGATTATTAGACTATTGTAAAGCTTGGTTAATTTATTTTTTCTGTTAATACTTTATCCTATAAAACTATTCTTTCCAAATGCATAAAACTCATTGCATGTCAAATGTAGTTTATATTTCTGATTTAAACTAATTTTTCTACACTCAAAATGATGCATAACTGCTTTGTGGCAGGGTCATGGCCGAAAAGGGTGTTTTAATCAATCCAGCTTCCAGCTTACCAAATGAATAAAGAAATTACTCAATAAATAACTTGAGTTTATAACTGCAGACTGTCATAGCTCTTACATTCTCTGTTTTCTTGACTCAGTACTGTTTGTGACATTTTGGGCTGCTCCACATTACATGGGTTTTGAATTTATGTCATATGCAAAAGTCTATGATTCATACTATACATGTTCTTAACCCCCCCCCCCCCCACACACACACACACATACACACCAAAGGATACAAGTATGGTTTCTTCGCCAACTACTTTCCAATATTTTTACTTTGACTCTAGCAGTTTTTGTAATCTGCTACAGTTTGTAATATTATAATATTTCCATCTCTGCTGATTTCTTTCAAACATTTGCTTTACTTTTAAGCATGTCCAGACCTCAGTAAAATCACAGAAGCATGCCATTTGTTTTTCATCTTCCTCCCTATTAAAAATTGAACTGCTAAGAGACCAAGACGTGCAATGGAGTGTACATGTCTTCCAAAATCATGAGGCGACATTGCTACTGTTCTTTCTCATAAGACTTTTCACTGCTTGGATTGTCCTTTCTCTTTGTGTCAGTTCATCCCAGTCAGATAGACTAGACATTATCTGTTTGAATTCCTACTTATGAATACATCCTCAGAATTCTAACTTTTTATGCTATAGACTTTGTCAGATATGACATTGTCATGTATCCTTGTCTTAAGAATATACACTTTAATGAAGTAATCACATTTGTACTTGTTAGGTCTGTCAGTTTAATTATGTATTATTTTATTAATTTAGATTTGTTTACTGGGATAATCCAGCTGGGCAAAACCCCCTTTCAGCAGAGGCCCAGAGAGAAAAGCTCCAAATAAAAAAGTACAAAGCATAAGCTATGTTCTTGAGATAACTGATACTTAATAGAAATTAAGTATTCAGATTAAAAGAGTCAATCAAATAAATAGAATTGTAGTATTTTAATTCCATTTGGTTTAATTTTAGTAATAGAAGAGACAAAGTGGAGGGATGGCGATGGAACAGCAGAGCAAGGCAGGAGTTGAGGAGGTGGATTTTCTTGTTTTATTTCTATCCATTTATGGATAAGTACTAGGCTAGCTGAACTTGATGGCCTGTTTTAAGCCAAGACAATTTCTAATCCAAAGGTGAGAATCAAACCATGCACCTTGTGTCAGTGAGGTTCATAGGTTCATAGGTGTGTACTAGGCTAATGGCCCTGGAGCCTTTACAAGCCTAGCCCATAGGATTACCCTAGCATCATGCCACCCAACTTTAGTTCCTAGTGCCTCTGTCGAGCAGAGCCACTGGAGTGATCCCCAGGTTGAATTTTCTATTTCCCATCCACTTATCAAGATTTTTATTGAAGAGGGCCAGTGAGGTGCTCTGCTTGATATGTATGGGAAGTCTATTCCATAGCATGGGCAGTCTCTGGGTTATGAACCTACCCCTCCAGCATGTTCTATTAATTGTGGTAATGAGGTTGAGGTCTCTGGAGCGTGTGGTGTGGAGGGATTGGGATTTCTTTAGATGTAGCATTTCTAACAGAGTTGGGTCAGACATGGAATTGTAAGTCAAGCAGAGATCGCCTTTAAGTTGGCGATATGAGACAGAGAATAGTTGGATTTTTTTTTTGAGTCTGTCCATATAGGACAAGTGTTTAAGATCTAGGATCCTCTTTGTGAGGTACTTTTGCGGCCTCTCCATTTGTTGCAGGTGTCTAGTGAGGAGGTTCCTATTAGATAGTCGAAGATGCATAATTTCAAATGTGTCTTCGCCGAACAAAAATTACAAAAACTGAAAACAGTGAAGTGGCATATGAACGATTTCTTTCCCTGGGAAAGAAATCGCTTGCCCGCCTCCGGTAGTTTTCTGGTTTGTAAACTGTAGTGCGATCTCGGAGTTGGTATGTTTAGTTACGGGGGTGTGGGGGGCACAGCCCCCACACATTGGGGGTGTGGGGGCAAAGCCCCCCAACTTTGTTTTGGGTGTAGTGATTTTTTTTTTTTTTGGACAAGCAATTTCTTTCCCAGGGAACAAGCAATTTCTTTCCCAGGGAAAGAAATTGCTCATATGTAGTTTCGCTGTTTTCAGTTTTCGTTTTTATGGGGTCGATAAAGACACATTCGAAGTAATGTGTCTTCAACATTGTGATATAGACCCTTAGTGACGTACATGCCAAATGGGTCTTGTACTCAGTGATTGGCCTAATGAGGGAAGAGTTGAGGGAGACAATGACCTCTTTCTTCCTGGATGCAAAACCCTTAAAATGAGATGTGCAACATAGAAGGACTTTCTGACCACAGTGGCAATGTGGTGGTCAAAAGAGAGGTTTCTGTCAACCTGTGTTCCCAGATCTCTTATAATGCCTTCTGTGTTCAGTGAACTACCATCAATGTGGTAAGTCAAGGGAACTGGGTTTTTCCCAAGGGGGATGACAACACATTTGTTTGGCACTGAGCTTAAGGCCATGGTTCTGACACCAGTTGTTGGTGTCATTGAGGCCTTTCTGTAGGATGTCAACATCACTTGCGGAGTTACTAATAGCTCCCAACTTGCAATTGTCTGTGAACTTTGTCAGCCAGAGTCCCTTCATGTTGGCCTGGACTTCAGAAAAGTAGATACCAAACAGGAGAGGACCCAGGACCGAACCCTGTGGGACTCTACTTGTGACTGGTCGGCAGTGTGACTTGGAGTCAGCTACTTTCACACTGGTTCTATCTGTCAGCCAGTTTGCAACCCACCTAGTGATATAGGGGTTGATGCCTAGCTTAGTGAGTTTTTCTATGATTCCTGAGTGGGGAATGGTATCAAAGGCCTTTGCCAGATCAAGGTAGGCTGTATGAACCAACTTGCCTTCATCCACAGCTCTGGTGACTGACTCAAAGAAGTCGACCAAGTTGAAAAGGCATGATCTACACTTCTCAAAACCTAACTGTGTAGGATCCAGAGTTTGGAGATTCCCTATATCCTTGTTTATTAAGTCCATGATGATGCGTTCCATAGCTTTGCATATTAGTCTCATCAGGCTAATTGGGCGGTAATTCTTGGGGTCTGTAGTCGCTCCTCCTTTGTGGAGAGGGATGACTGTAGCAGTGTGCCATTTGGTAGGGACAAAGCCTGAGGTGAGGCTGTGATTGAACAGGGCACACACGAGAGGTGCCAGTTCACTCTATAGTTCATGTAGAACACAGCCAGGGATATTGCCAGGTCCCATAGAAGCTGTTTTCTTGCCCTTGGACAGTGCTGTTTTAACCTGTGCAGCAGTAATACTAGGTGCCTGGCAATCTACTGGTATTGTGATTGGTCCATTGGGGGGGAGAGGGGTAAAGTTAGCACTGAATCTGCCGGACAGTATATTGGCAATATCTGTTGGCTCAGTATAGGAGGTACCATTGTGCAGTAGCTCAGAGCAAATCTGGGTATTGCCGTGGATATTCTTTACATGACTATAGAAGGCCTTGTGGTTGTCTTTACTATCTGCTGCAATTCTGTTTTCATAGCTAGCTTTAGAAGATTTGATGAGGGATCTCAACCTTTTGTTGAGGCTGATAAGGGAGTTTTTCCAGTCTTGGGACTTTGCCTTATTCTGCATCAGTTTCCTCCTTCTGTTGTAGAGTTTGATTATGGCAGGGGACCACCTGATTGGCTTCCTATTCTTTGAGGAGAGTGTCTTGGTTTTATTTATGCATTTGTGTACGTGCTCGTACAGTGAGTTGGTGTATGATTTGGTGGTCATGCAACTATTCTTCATTTGCATGGGTGCCATAAAGTTAGCCACCTCTGTTTTAGGACCCCAAAGTTAGCTTTGGAGAAGTTTTTCATGTTGGTTACCTTTGTGGGGGAGTGGGAGGGATGTGGATTTCCAAGGTGATTAGTTTGTGGTCGGATCTAACCAGGGAAGAGTTGACTATTGGTGTAGAGCAATGGTTGCCCATGTTAGTAATGACCAGGTCAAGGATGTTGCTACCTCTAGTGGGGATAAGAATGAGCTGGTCCAGGGCATTGGAATTAATAAATTCCAGAAAGCATTGGGCAAGTGCATTGGTACATGAGTAGTTTTCCCAGTTAATGGAGGGGTAGTTGAAGTCGCCCAGTATGAGAGTGTTTGGTTGGACCCTAATATTCTCTAGGGTGCTTAGGAATATGGAGTGTGAGTCTTGAGACATGGTTGGAGACCTATAGCAGGCTACGACCTGAATCGCTGTCTTACCCAATGTTAGCTGCACCTGAAGTATCTCAGATGCGTTATGTTGGGCTATCAGTCTGGAGGTGTGCGTATCCTTTATGAATATGGAAACACCACCACCTTTGTAGCTTCGGTCCAAGCTCTGGGACCGAAAGGTGTGGCATTAGTTATAGCCTGGTAGTGCATGGGTGCTTTCTGCTGCCTTGAACCAGGTCTCTGTTACAGCACAAATGTAGATGTTCTCCATTTTAAGGAATGCTTCGACCAAGTGCATTTTGAGATTTACACTTCTAGCATTGAGCAGCATGACTCTCAGATCGCATTGGTTTGTAGCTGTTATGGTGGTAATTTGGTCTTTGGAACAATGCCTAAAATAGGCACTATAAGGGTGACAAGAGCCTTGGCCAGTATCCGAAAGCCCGGGGGTGACAGATGCAGGCCATCTCTGACAAAGCATCGAAGTCTGTCGATCATGTCATCCCAGGCAGACAGATACTGGATCACCTTAGAATGACACCAGAAATTTAGCCAATTGTTGAAATCAATCATTTTCTGCTTGTACTGTGGTATAATTTTGGGTGATGGTAGGATGCTGCTAAGGGCTAGGGTCATATCCGCCTGGGCTACATTATCCAAGAGTTCCTCCATGTCTCTTTTCATGTAGTCCAGCGAGGTATGTCTCAGGTCAGTCATATCCACATGTACACTGACAGAGTCATATTTGTACCTGTTGTTGAAGGGCCTGAGTGTGTGCGTTATGTGGCAGATCCTGGAACCTGACAGGCAGTTGACTGTTACTTTCGCCTTATTCAACCTAGTGCATGGGACATCAGTGTGCCTCACTATCGAGTCACCTATGACTAGTGTGCTGGGCATGCTGTTTTGCCTTAGGAGCTTTGGTTGAGTGGCACACTGTTTAGGAGAGTTGTGTTTCTTGTGATTAGTGTTGTGTTGTTGTGGTTGGGCACATTTCTGCCTTGGATGTCTCTGCTGTTTGGGTAGATTTTTATTGACAGCCTCCCTGAAGGTGGGTGTGTGGTTTGTGTTTTTATGTGAAGGCAGTGTTGGTATGTGTTCTGGAGGGCTATGTGTTCCATGTGTTGTGGTGCAAGTGTTGACCTTTTCCTCTTGACCAGCTATTCCAGACCTGGCTGGAGAGTGCGTGGCTTCCAATTTGGATATATAAGTGCATCTCTCACAAGTCTGAGTGTTGGGAGGTAAGAGGAGAGGGTTGTCAGTGTACTTGAGGCAGTTGCTACACTGCCTCAGAATGCCCAAGTTCACCAGGTTAATAGGAGAAAGCACAAGGAACTGACCTTTAGACATGCCTGGAGGGGTGGGCATTAATAAATACGGGAGCTGTTTCCTTGTAGAACATTTAGTGCTGGTAGCACTTTTGTGTGCTACAATAATTGCTACAAGAAGTTTGATAAACACCTTAAGCATTATACCAAACCTTAAAATCTCTTTTAACATTTTCAGCAGCATCTGCTGTGGCTGTGCCAGTGTTATGACACTGGTCAGCCATCAGCTATGTCTTTCGTCTACCACCACAACATCTGCTGCCATGCTTGTGCTCCCATCAGGTGAGAGATGAAATGCAGTGAAGGATGACCTGGGGGGAATTCCCAGTAGCCTCAACTAACCATAAAGGTGTGTTGTCCCCCCTCCGAGATGCTGATGGAAGGTCAAAATTTGCACCTGGTGGGAATGGCCAAGGTGGTGGTGGTGGTATTAATAGCCCAGTAACTTGAAGTCAGTATTGGCTAGCAGGAGAGTTTCCTCATGTGACCGAGAGTTAAAACACTGCTAGGCACTGTCAACACCAACATGTGAGCCAGAGCCCAAAGGGGAGGGCAGTTACAGTGGTGACTGAACTCTTCCTACATATAGCCCAGGTAGCACCGCATCAGAAGTGGGATGTCCACCCTATCTCCCATCCTACTATTTCTCTTGCTTGTAGATCACCTCCCTTCCCTGTTTGTTTTCCAGTCCTATTCATTTCCACTTATTTTCATTCTGTCTGTATATATCACTATCAAACCCACTTTGTGCCAGCACCTCCCTTGCTGCTCTTTGTCTGCATTTTATGTTTCTTTGAGTACTTCTTACCTCTATACTTCTGCCTTCTTTTCATCCCCTGCCTTCCTCTAACACCCATCCCCATATACCCTTCTTAAAAATGGGTGCCTGTCCCAAAGAAATGTATAGCCTTTCCCCCCCTCCTTATGTACGTTTTTCTGTTTCCTCTTCTCCTTTTTATGACTTTTCTATACACTCATTCCCTCCATATTTCACAACATAAAACCATATAGAAACTTTACTTGAAGTCACTTACTGTGGCTACTGGCTGTTCGCATAGTCTTATGATGTAGAACATGTGCATACATACAGGCACGTGCAAGCTTCATGTTCACTGCTAGAGATTACAAAACCTGTCACCACAACTGCATAAACCAATATCTGTCCTTCTAGCATACCTTTTTTGAAAACAGGTCTTTTAATTAGTAACTGTTTAAGCTGCAATATTCTAGCTAATTAAGTCATAATTATGACCTTCATGTCACATTGCACCTCTCTTCATCTCCACTGTTATCTTAGAACTGTCATATAAGGCATATTTTTGAATCCTAGAACAGAGGAGTTTGCTTATTCCTAAAATAGGTTGACATTACAACATTTATGGCTGAACTACAGGCTTTTCTACCATGTGGGATAAATAAAAGCAAAATATACAACATAATGTGGCCAAAGTAACAAAAATGTATCATGCAAATAAACATACAAGCAGAAGATCAAAAGAAAGTTGGAGTGCATGTAACAACATTTATAGTGATTGTTAAACACATTGTTCTTTTACATTTTAATATAGTTTTGGATAAAAGTAGAAAGTTTTTTTTTTCAAAGAAGAATTCAGAAAGACAAAATGTGGCATACACTTTTAGGTATCACTCCCTGGTGTCTTGAAATGCATTGTAATCTCTAACAGGAGTCAGATGACTGGCCAGCAGGTATTCTTAGGCCTATAGGAACAATACTAGGCAAGGCACCATGGGTACCATAAGATGTCTGTCATTTCACACCTTTAACTTAAAAGTACTTGTCTCCCTTTTCAAGCAGTTATCACCACCCAAATTAAGCAGGGGCACAAATGATAACCCTGGTATCAATTTGTGTTTGCCCACAATATTAGCTTTAAAACAAATTAAAGTATTATATTGTTTGACCAGCAATGGTAGATTATTCCATAGGCTAGGAATATGTTGAGTTAGAAACTTGTCCCTTCAACAAGGCTTATGCATTTGTTGATGTAGATTTACGTCCCTAGTGTAGGTGTTTTGAACCACTGGTTTTGCAAAGAAATAGGTGGTCAAACAGGATTGTGTCTTGGTCATTTTGCAGCAGCCAGGAGGCTACTGAGTATAAGGACAGTCTACTAATCTATGACAGTTAAAAGGTTTAAGGCCTTTAATGATCTTGATTAGACATTTTTAGAACTCTTCACTTAAAGGATATGTTTGGATTTGTACATACTAAAAAGGGGTATTGTATTCAATGATGGGTTTGATAAGGCAAGAGTACATTGGTAGGATTACTTCTCTGGATCTTGTAGATATTGTCTCGAAAATTTAGAGGATCACACAGAAGGATTTCTTCACTATGACAGAAACATAATGATGCACTGCCAGAGTGTTGTCCACATAAGTAACCAGAATTCTTATGACAGTATTTATCAGAGGAGCCAGAGTGCTGTGCACATAAGTAACCAGAATTCTCATGACAGTATTTATCAGAAGAGGGGCAGAGTGCTGTCCACATAAGTAACCAGAATTCTTATGACAGTATTTATCAGAAGATGGGCAGAGTGCTGTCCACATAAGTAACCAGAATTCTCATGACAGTATTTATCAGAGGAGGCAGAGTGCTGTCCACATAAGTAACCAGAATTCTCATGACAGTATTTATCAGAAGAGGGGCAGAGTGCTGTGCACATAAGTAACCAGAATGCTTATGACAGTATTTATCAGAAGAGGGGTACCATTTCTAACTTACGAAACAGGGGCAGCATTTTTTTCTTAATACATTTAACTTGAGGCCATGTTTTCTTGATTTTTAGAGCATGTTTTGATCCCCTTTTCATCCTGCAGCCTTCCTATCCAGTGTCCTTTAGACACAGCTTAACCATTCTCCTACCAGACTAATTCCAATACAGCTGGAGCTGGTCACAGAACCTAAAGGCATCTTAAGGGTCTCATTGTCACCTTCAGCCAGGGGCATTTTTACTTAAGTCTACCCATTACTCAACCGTACCAGTGCAGTGTCATGGTTGCTTCTGAGGAGTGTAAACAAAAAACAGTCCCCTGCACGGAGAAAATTGCACGGCAAAAATAGAATCCAAAGAGAAAATGAAGGCAGCAACTGGATGGCTGTGAATAAGTAGTTTATTATTCAGACATTATAAAGACTTCAATCTCACAGACCGGTTTCGGCATAGAGATAGATATCAATTTGCTGTTTAAACATAGAACTCGGGTCAAGAGGCATCCTAGTGTAATACCTAGCATCATCAAGCTGTCTGTGTGCTTCTTTATCATAATCCGTCCAATTCAACACCACAACAGCTCCTCCTTTATCAGCTTTAACAATTACTATTTGTTTGCTGTTAACAAGCTCCTCCGAACATGCCATATCAAGTTTAGAGATGTTGTTTGGTAAAAGTGATCCTGTGTTAGAGCTAAAATGTAGTTCTTTGAGAATACTATGCTGCTATAAGCCCACTGATGGATGCATGGGAGGCATGAAAGATGAAGGATGGTATTTGAAACCATCAGTTGATGAGCCAAATGACTGTTTGTCCTGCGCTCTATAAACATACATTAAAACACTCTACAGCAAGGTTTCACTTTTTTGTTATTGACAAAATTCTAGGTGATCGTACAGTGAAATCTGGCTGGCATAAAAAATTAGATATTAAAGAGAAAAAATGGATAATTAAGTTAGGTGCTCTTTTTTATCCAGGACTTAATGAGCATCTTTGAATGTCTTATTTATGTTTTATTTTCTATTCATGAGTTCAACAATCATGTTTGATTATTTTTGCTGCTAATTAACATTTTTGTATTAAAGGACTTCCTTTTTACTTGCTGCTGTATCACACTGAAGAAGGCTTAGCTAACTCTATGCCGAAACCGGTCTGTGAGATCGAAGTCTTTATAATGTCTGAATAATAAACTACTTATTCACAGCCATCCAGTTGCTGGCTGCATTTTTTCTTTGCTTCTGAGGAGTGACCATGCAGTGGAGACATGTGACACATTGCCGCACGTCTGAAGCAGCAAAGCCATGCCCACAACCCTTTCCCTACCTTATAATATACCCCTCTTCACATGATGTCACCAGTGTCCACCAGGAGTTGTCACAAGGAGTATCCACTTATTCTCCCCTCCCCTCTCCCGATGGGTATGACTGTCCTTCCCCTGTCACTCCCATCAGTCATCTGAGCCATTAATCAATCATTGTTCAACTGAGCTATAATCAGAGCTTTATCCCTCTTCACCACCAACTTGGACAAATTTTGAAGCATGAGATATGTGCATATTCCAGTTCCTTCTGTGGACATAACAGTGCCCACCATGTAGTCACCAATAAACTTGGTCAACCAAACTTCTCTGATATTGGTTTGGAAATTTGCAAAATAAATGACAAACAGAAGAGGGCCCAGCCCTGATCCCTGTGGGACCCCTCTAGTTACAGATCTGTGTTCAGACAGGGTTAACAGCAAATTTCCCAAGTACAGAATCTGTTGGCTTGCCAGTTTGAAACCTAGTGGACAGTGCTGCTGTTTATATTAAGTGCATCTAAGTTTTCAATAATACCACAAAGAGAGTAGTGCCAAAATTCTTAGCCAGGTCAAGCTAAACAGCATGCATAGAGTGACCATTATCCACAGCTTCTGTGACCTCTTCAAGGACGGTTATGAAATTCAAAAGACAGGACCTGTTCTTCACAAAACCAAACTGGCTGGGGTCTAGATCAGATAATTTGCCTAGATCGACATTAATTTATTTATTAATTTATTTATTGCCTTTTGTTACACTATGACACATTCCATGGCTTTTCATAAAAGGCTAGTGAGGATACTAGGCCTATAATTACCTGGGTTCACTGTACAGGGACACCAGAATAAGCACAACAATAGTGGCCTAGGGGTAGTCGGGATGCACTGAGCAAAGACAAAATCCAAATAGTAGCAGCAGTGGTGATACAACAGCAGTAAATAGAATGTCATTATTAAAAAAGAAACTGCTGCAGATCCTCTAAATATATATGTATATGTATATCTGCAACTACAAAAGGTAAAATGCTGAATTCAGGTGATTATACAGACTCTAATAAAAACTGATAGTTATCTCCTGTAAATTCTGTAAGAGCCATCATGTATCCTTTCAGGGTTATATTATAGGTTCATAGATTCATAGGTTCATACTAGGCTATCTGCCCTAGGGCATTTATAAGCCTAACAACCAAAACTGAGAAAAACACACTTTATAATAGCAAAGCTTTGGGATAAAATCCTTCCTCAATACTAATACAAACAAATCTAAAAACCAAATGGTTTAAATACAGGTCACTGAAGTCACATGACCAGCAGTCCAAAAATCATGTGACCACAAGTATATAAAACAAATCATTAAAATTAGAAAAATTAGAAAAAACATTAGAAAAAACATAACATTATCGCAACCTAGTATGTTGTAATTTAACAAGAACAGGTTTCAAGGTAATCATATTATTTAAACCTGGAAAATGGTCAGAGTATGCACTAGGTATCTTACTAGTTATAATACCTTGACTTGTTTTGTAAAACAAATAATACAGAGGAATTGGGTTGTACTAATGGCCTCTAGTGAGATTAAAGACATTCTTGGTGACAGGCCTTTTTTCTCATATAGAAATATGAAGTCCTTGAAGAATATGTTATGTTACAAAGATTTTTTCAGGCCTGTAGAGAGGACTTTTACCACTAAGCCCGGTTAGTATACTGTGCCTCTGTCTAACAGTGACACAGAAGTGATACCCGGGGTAAACCTACGATCGATCTCCCATCCACTCATCAAGATTCCTCTTGAAGAGAGTCAATGAGGGAGTCTGCCTAACCTGGACTGGGATTTTATTCCAGAGTGAAGGGAGCCTCTGGCTTATGAATCTGTCCCTCCAGTATGTCCTATTTATTTCAGTGCTGAGGTTCAAGTCCCTCGAGTGCATAGCTCGATGGGATTTGGATTTTCTGAGGTGCAGCATGTCCATTAATTCCGGGTTGGACGTGGCTTTATACATCAGGCACAGATCGCCTCTGAGCAGGCGGTATGCCACTGAGTAGAGCTGGAGTTTCTTTAACCGGGCAGCATATGGCATCTGTTTGAGCCCTTTGATCCTCTTGTTGAGGTACTTTTGGGGTCTTTCCAGTTGCTGCAGGTGTCTGGTAAGTACATCCCAAAAGGGGCATTGTACTCAATTATGGGCCTGATGAGGGATGAGTAAAGAGGCACGATGACCTCCCCTGATCTAGATGTGAATCCCTTCATGATTAGGTGGGCTATATAAAATGTTTTTCTAACCACTTTGGCCACGTGGTTGTCAAATGAGAGATTGCTATCAACTTGGGTCCCCAGGTCCCTAATTACTTCTTCTGTACTTAATGGATTACCACCTATGTGGTAATTTGTGGGCACTTTGTTTTGCCAAAGGGATGACTATACACTTGTTGGCGTTTAGCTTGAGGCCATGGCTCTGGCACCAGTTGTCTGTTTCTATGAGGCCCTTTTGGAGGATGCTTGTGTCGGCTGGAGAGTCTATTATGGCGCCCAGTTTGCAGTCATCTGCGAACTTGGTCAGCCACAGTCCTTCCATGTTGGCCTGTACCTCCGAGAAATATATACCGAACAAGAGAGGTCCCAGGACTGAGCCTTGTGGGGCGCCACTTGTAACTGGTTTGGAGTCTGACATGGCTCCAGCTATTCTAACCATGTGGGTTCTGTCCTTGAGCCAGTTTGCAACCCATCTAGTGACATAAGGGTTTATATTTAAGCTGGTGAGCTTATCTATAATGCCCGAGTGGGGTATTGTATCAAAGGCTTTTGCGAGGTCCAGGTAGGCGGTGTGGACCACCTTCCCCTTGTCAATGGCCTTGGTGACTGTTTCAAAGAAATCGACCAGGTTTAAGAAGCAGGATCTGCCCTTAACAAAGCCGAACTGGGTAGGATCCAGTGTCTGTAGGTCCCCAATATCTTTATTTATAAGGTCCATGATGATACTTTCCATAGCTTTGCAGACCAAGCTAGTGAGACTTATAGGGCGATAGTTTCCAGGATCCGTTGAGGCACCACCTTTGTGGAGAGGGACCACTGTTGCTGTATGCCACTCTTTGGGTACATATCCTGTAGTAAGGCTGAGATTGAACAGTAGATTTAGTTTGGGTTCAGCTCTTCTTGGAGTTCATGTAGGACACAGCCCGGGACACCGTCTGGTCCAATTGATGCTGTGTTTCTTGCTTTGGAGAGGGCAGCTCTTACCTGAGCATCTGAGATGTCAGGGGGGCAGCACTCTGCTGGGATAGATATTAGCCCTTTTGGTGGGGGGGGGGGTTTGCGCTGAACCTGTCAGCTAGGATGTTGGCAATGTCTGTGGGTTCGGTGTATTTTGTGTCATTTTGGACTAATTCTGAGCATATCTGGGAATTCCCACCCAGGTCCTAACATAACTAAAGAAAGCCTTGTGATTATCCTTAGTGTCCTGTGCAATTTTTCTCTCGAAGCTGGCCTTAGACGATTTTATGAGTGCCCGTAGTTTTTGCTAATACTGATCAGAGATGCCTTCCCTTTTTGGGATTTTGCTCTATCATGTAGTAGCTTCCTCCTTCTATTGTATAGTTTGTTTATGGCTGGGGTCCACCAGACAGGACGTCTGCCTTTGGAGGATTGGGTCTTGGTTTTATTTGGGATTGCATGATCCATGCATTCCTGAAGGTGTTCATAGAATGCATTTATAAAGGATTTTGCGGTCTGGGCAGATTATCCACAGGCCGGGGCTTTGAAGGATTCCACCTCGGTTTTGAGGAGTGTGAAATTTGCTTTAGAGAAGTTTTTCACTGTGGTTTTCTGGGCATGGGGTGGGGTCGGGATGTAAATATCCAGTGAGATTAGTTTATGGCCTGATCTTACCAGTGAGGGATACACTTCTGGTCTGGAGCATAGAGTCCCCATGTTGGTGATGATCAGGTCCAGTATGTTTTCCCCTCTTGTGGGAGTGGTAACAAGTTGTTCCATAGCATTTGAGTTTATAAATTCTAGGAACCTTTGGGTTAGGGTGTTGGAGCTAGAGTAATGCTCCCAGTCTATGTTTGGGTAGTTGAAGTCACCCAATATAATGGTGTTTGGAGAGACCTTCATATTTTCCAGTGTTCTCAGTAAAGACGAGTGGGGTTCCTGAGTTTGGGAGGGTGGTCTGTAGCAGGCTATAAACTGGAAGGCAGTTTTACACACTGTTAGTTGCACATGGATAGTCTCTGATGCTTCGTGCTGTGCCACCAACCTGGAGGTGTGGGTATCTTTGACGAATATTGATACTCCTCCTCCTTTTGTGGTTCGGTCCAAGTTTTGGGGCCAAAAAGCATGGTATGAGGTATAACCTGGTAGTGCTGGGGTGCTCTCGGGAGCCCTGAACCAGGTTTCTGTTACTGCACAGATATCGATGTTCTCCATGCTAAGGAGAGTTTCGAGTGCGTGCATCTTGAGGTTTAGACTTCTGGCATTGAGTAGCATTACTCTTAGTTTCTTATCCCTTGTGATACCTATGGAGGTGGGTTTGACTTTTGAGCCTTGCCTAAAAAAGGCACTATGGGGGCAGCAAGAGCCTTTGCCAATATCCGAAAGCCCAGGGGTGACAGGTGCAAGCCGTCTCTAGCGAAGCATCGTGGCTTGTCGAGCATGTCATCCCAGGCTGACAGGCATTGGATCCCCTTTGAATGACACCAATACTTAAGCCAATTGTTGAAATTGATAATCTTGTCTTCATACTGTGGCATCATTCTTGGTGAGGGTAAGATGCTACTCAAGGTCAGGGTCATACCGGCCTGGGCTACATGCTCAGAGAGCTCCTCTATGTCTCTTTTCATGTAGTCCAGGGAGGTACATCTCAGGTCATTCACACCAGCATGGACAATGACTGAGTCATATTTGTACTTGCCTTGGAGTGACCTGAGTGCTTGTGTTATGTGGCGGATCCTAGCGCCCGACAGGCAGCTCACCGTGACCTTCTCCTTGTTCAGCCTGGTGAGTGGGACGTCAGTGTGCCTGATGATAGAGTCACCTATTACAAGTGTATCAGGTGCGTTGTTTAGCCTTAAGGGCTGTAACTGTTAGGCACACTGGCTTTGTGAGCTATGTGTTGCACGTGTTTTGTTTTGGGGTAGCGGTTGCTTGGGTGTCTGCTTTGTAGGTCTCTGCTGGTTAGGCAGATTTTTATTTAGTGCCTCCAAGTATGTTTTTGTGTGTTTATGTGTTTGGTTTGCTGTCGTGGTAGGTCTATGTGAGACTGGAATTTTAGTGAGTGTGGTTTCCTTCTCCTCCTGACTGGTTACGCCAGTACTGAGTTGAGAGAGCTTAGCCTCCAGTTTGGCTATATGGTTGCATCTCTCACATGTGTTGGAATTTGTTTTGAGGAGGAGAGGGTTGTCTGTGTACATGAGGCAGTTGTAACATTGCCTCAAGATTCCCAGATTCACCAGCTGGACTGGAGAGGAGATTGACAACTGACCTCTGGACATGCTAGAATAGTATTGGAAATTCCTTTATAATTGAAAAAAAAGGGCCAATGGGGAACAAGGTACTCAAGGGGAGTTTGTGAGGGTGTAGTGCTTTTAATTTTTTAGTGCTGACTTATATAATTGCTTTAGTGAGCAAGTGCCAGGTAACTTAAATGCAATGTGTTACAGGTAACTTAAATGCAGAAATGACAAACAGTAACTTTCTTTCAAGTGAAACAAGGAAATAAGTACAGTAAGCAATGCAGATATCACTAGGGATCCACAGAAGTGCTGAAAAGCCATGTTGTAGGTGGAATTAGCTTTTCAGGGAAATAACAAGCATAAAAACAAAACTAGATTCAGCAGGCCTGGATCTAGTCTATGCTACAGCAAACAAGGTGTACCAATTACAGTAAGAAATAGTTCAAATATGCAGGCACTATAAGCCTTTAACCAGAAATTCCCAGCTCAGAAGGGCAGAGTCCAGCCTCTTCTCCCACAAGAGTGCAGACCATGAACCTTCTTAATGTAAAATAACTGGCCTGAAGCCCAGGTGCTTAAACCAGAACTAATACACTTTTAGAATAACAGACACTGAGCCCTCAATCTGCAGTTCCCAACTTAGAAGGATGTAAGCTACCTGTCCTGCCACCACAGTGCAGCCCACAAACCTGCCTAATGTAAAACAACTGGTCTAAAGCCCAAGTGCTTAAACTAAAAGGCTTAGAATAAGTTACACCAAGCAGTAATAAATACAATTGAGTACTTTTAAGAAGACGCAAAAGCAAAATAAAGTAGGAAAAACCACAAATACAGTTAAAGCAGATGATTTTTTTTTTTTTTTTTTTTTGAGTGGAAAGAGAGAAAGGAAAGAGAGAAAGGAGTAGCCGAAACTAAGCTGATTGGCCTTCTCAAATGTTCTCCCTGTACTGGGTAGAATGAGGTAATGACACTAGACTTGGAGGAGGGTCCCAGATCAAATTTACACTAGGGGCGGGCAACTGCAAAGCCACCAACTATAAAAACACTATACCAACAGAGAGGGAGGGTGGGAAACAAACTGCAGAAATGTTTCACAGCTGAAAAGCAGCAGTGAGCCTTTAAATGAAAGTTTTAAACAGCTAAAGGAGCCTCTAGAAAAAAGAGTTTACTGTAACCAGTTATCAGAAACAATCCAACAGATGCTTAATAAAAGTGGACAATTTCCAGTTAAAACCGCACACACAGTGAAACTAGCTAGAAAAATACACAGTACACAAAGTGCTATAAATAACAAAGAAATAAAGAACAAAATAAACAAAAAACAGGATACTTAATGTTACATATTATAGCTCCGAGTTTCCTCAGTGTCCTTCCTTTGATCAGTTCATTGTGAAATGGCAGAGCATTCACAACTGAACTTCTTAGGTAACAGAAAGTTGAAACCTGAGACAGCTTTTAAGAAAGAAATCTCAAAAGAACCAATGAGGTGCTTAGTCTAAGCTGTAGTCCAGGTGACCTCAGTCAGCCAATGACCTCAAACAATTCTCTCTCACAGAAATGCCTGATGGCTTTGGCCAAACCAATGTCACTTGTTCTCATAGTGGTTTTAAGATCTTTCCTATAGCTTTATTTTCCCTACAACTGTCTTAAGCCAGTGAAATCCCCAGGCCAATTTACTGTAATACAATTGAAGGGTGGCATATGAATGAGGGACCTGAATCCACTTAACAAACACAGAGTCAGAAGTGCACTGCACACATGATGCTTTTTACACTTATGACTTGTCTACCTTCTAAGTCTCACAGTAATCGCCATTTCATATTACCATGCCCATTGAATATTTAGTGAAAGGATTGCTCAGTTAGGTTCATAGATTCATATTTTCAAATGTATATACTAGGCTAATGACCACAGGGCCTTTTTAAGGATTAAGTGCAATGCAACACAGTTATATCCCTATGTATCATGAGTGTTTATTAGAGGGTGTATATTATGAAGTTACTACAGGTTATCTGTGTGGGGGGGCATCTTATTAGTTTGGGTGTTACTGTCTACCTCTGTCTATCACAGACACAGTGGCCTGACTTGAGGTGAATTTTCGATTTCCCATCCATTGATCAAAGTTACACTTGAATACGGTTAGGGATGGACTCTGCTTCCCATAGATGGACCTTTGCCAGGCCAAGTAGGCAGTATGCATTGTTTTCTCCTTATCTATTGCCTTGGTGCCCTTCTCAAAGAAGTCCATCATGTTTAGTAAGCATGACTTTCCCTTGACAAAGCCAAACTGAGTGGGGTGAGCATCTGAAGGTTGCCTATGTCTTTGCTGATTATTTCCATGATAATTTGTTCCATGACTTTGCATATTAAACTAGTCAGACAAACAGGTCTGTAGTTTCTGGTGTCGGTTGTTGGTCCACCCTTGTGAAGTAAGGCAAGCATCTTAGTCCTCCATTCTTGTTGTGCAAATTCTATTCTGAGGCTATAACTGAAAAGTGACTAAAGTTTTCCTGACAGGTCACATTTCAAGCTAGTTAGAAGGCATGTTGGCATATTGTTGGTGCCTACTGAGGCTGTGTTTTTGGCCTTATCAAACACTGCTCTGACTTGCTCTCTATTAATAGTTGGGGGTATGATAGTAGAGATTTCATGAGGGAGACTGGGTGGGAGTGAGGTGAAGGTTTAGCTGAGTTTGTAATCCAGCAAATTCACTATGTCACTCTTCTCACTGAAGGTGGCACAACTGATCACCATTTCACAAACTTGATGCATGTTGTCTATTCATTTTTGGACATAGCTGTAGAAGGCCTTGTGGTTGTCTTTAACCTGTGAGGCTTGACCTTATAATTAACCTTGTTGTACTTAATTAATCCACTCTGTTTCCTGCTAAGTTTAATTAGACAGCTTCTATCATTATGGAAGCTTATCTTCCTGATTTTAGCCATGATTGTTTTTTTGTGTTATATTATATACCCTATTAATGTTAGGATTCCAACAGTGTTTGTTTTTAGAGGTTGTTTTGGTCTTACTTCTATTAGGCACAACAGTCTCTATACAACCATCTACATAGCTGTACATGGTGTCTGTGAAAAGTTTATGTTGCTGTAATCTCAGGGTTGGGAGGGGCACTGGATGTTGATAAACTATGACTTAATAGACTATAGTTGGTTTTGGAATAGTTCCTAACTGTTACAGGGTGTGGTGGGGTTACCAAGTTTATTTTCATTTCAAATGAGACAGCCTTGTGGTCCAATGAAGGAATGCCCGTTCACGCATGTCGCCACACAGAAGACACTCTAACCGAGGATCGAATGGGCAACGTCTAACTGTGAGGCGACAACGCTACCGCAGCACCACCACCGCAGTATGTGTACATGTGGTTTAAAACGGCACCTTTATTATATATATATATATATTTTTTAAATCAAAAACATCATTGCTGAGAATCATCTCGGAGGTTCCTCAGAGCCACTAAGCATTATCATCACTCTGTCTCCATTACCATAGCAACCTGGGAGCATCTGTTTCTGTTAGTGTGTCTGTGTACTGCATACCAGAGGCTCACGATGTATCATACAAACTTCTGATAGGTGATCTTTGCCTTGCATAGAAAACATCTCTAGACCCTTTTTTGATGAATATTTTGCAAATCCGCAAAACAAACAGCATCAGAACTACAATAATAAAAGACTTAAATTTTGCTTGCAATATAAATAGGACATGCTGGAGAGAAAGAAAAAAATGAAGCTGAGAACCTGTTTGATTTTAATTTGATAGGCAATGGTTCACCTCCAAGCCTCCTGCTTGTAAATGTTTTATCTCCCAAGCTCCTGCTACACTCATCATGGGTACCAGAATTTGTCAGAGATGGGGTGCATGGCTAGACTTAAAAAGGACCTTGTGGTCATTAGCCTATTAAACACCAATGAACCTATGAATGTGTGGAACTGGAAAATTTGTTCTCAAACAAATTAAAATCCTGTGATGAAACCAAAACAACACTGCAGAACTTCACTGAAAACCTTTTATTACACAAAGTTAAGTGCTTTTGCTCCTGCAATTATAGGAACTTCTTCAGAACTACAATTTCTCTAAAAAACAATCATTTAAATACATTCAGTAATATATCAATTCACAAATGAGAGCACACAATATATTAAAACAAGTAAAAATGCATGAAACAAATGCCCCACTCTATGTTTATGCATAATGTTTTAATTTTAGGATAGGATTAATTGAAACAGACTCATTTAACCTTGGATGACTAGTAGTATTAAATCTTAACTGCCATTTCATTTCACATTTGCCTAGATGTTCTTCAGTAATGTAACGTCATATATCATTCATAATTTGTTCAAGAACCACAAACCCAAATGCCTGCTCTTTATATACTTGAATGTGTCTAAACAATGCATTTGTCATTTATTCTTTTTTAATCTAAGACACTTGCTCATAGATCCTGTTTTTTTTTATTTTCTACTAGTCATCCCTATATAGAATGCAGGGCATAATTCACAACTTTTCAAATAGACCACTTGTTTGTAATCACATGTATAATATCCATTGATGTTATAAGTTTTTTCTCTGACTGTGTGTGTGTTAGTTCTAGTGACATGGTGACATTGCGAGCAACATCCACACTTATACATACCCAACTTTCTATTTTTGGGGTATATTACTACTTGTATTACTTCCACTTTTACTACTTGTATTACTTCTGTCCAACCAGTCTTTAAAAGATTTGTCTTTTCTATACACTATGACTGGCTTGTCACTCATTTTTTTAAAAATAACCAATCCATTTGGAAAATGCTGCAATTCCTGACCAAGCACTCGCCTTTCACCCTGCTGTCTACAATGAATGCAGTGATAAGTAATTTCTCCTTTACTTATGTGATATCGTGATCTAACCTATCAGTATTCAAAATGGAGATGTATAAGCCATTTCTTGTCTTGTTCAGCACCTCAGCTGGTGGGTTTCACTCCTTTAAAAAAAAGCATTGGTAACAAAAGAAGGACTAACATTATAGATGTGACTTCTTAGCAACTGATAGTTTATTTTTGAATTGCACATACCTTGATTGGCTCATGCCACTCCATTTGCCTTATGGGCTCACTCTGCTCCCCTACCCTGCCCCCAATTCCCTCCCACCCCTGCATACTCTGAATTTATAGGTAACCTCCTTTACTAAGACCCTCCCTTCATCCTCTCATTATCCAATAATTGCATCCATCATAGCCATCTACACACGCTCTTCCACTCCCCACCACTGCAGCCCACCTGCCAGTTCAATATCCACACCCATATCTCCTACTCACCCAACTCACACCCTCACCAAATATAAACACTTCCTCTAACTCCACATCCTTACTCCCACTATGTCTCATTACCCCAGTCTCATCTCCACTATAGCCTCCTGGGATTAACCTCCCTATTCACCTGTCTCTCTATAGCCACCATCAGCACCTCTTATCTCCTCACAATAACTCACTGTATCCACCCCAAATCACCCACCCTAACCCACAACATTATTATCACCCCCACTCACACAGCATATACCCCACCATATGCACCCAACCCCCCCATATTTCATGCCCCTTCCATTTACCACTTCAATCTATCTAAAAAGCAACCACGTCTACAATTTCACTACATAATCATCCAATACCTAAAAACTATCACCTGTATAATTACCCAGCTACTACTAGGAGGAGACATTCACCCCAACCCCGGGCCAGCAACCACTGCTAATAAGCCATGCACTCATCACTATCCAGCTAAGCATGAACCCCCCAACTTACTGATACTAAATATGAATACCTGTAGCATCATGAATAAAATAGAAGACCTTCCCGCTGCCATCTCCTTATATAATCCTGATATTATTCTCATCACAGAGACATGGCTTAAACCACATATTAAAGATAATTCAATCACCCCACCTGGCTATAACATGTTCAGGGCTTACCAGCTACATAAAAGAGGTAGCGGCTTAGCTCTACTTCACCGAACCAACCTACAACTCCAACTCATCCAAAAGGATTCCCCCAACTTCAACAATGCAGAGACTCAATTTGCAGAACTCTCCCTTAAACAACATAAGCACCTGAACCTACTGGGTATCTATATACCCCTGGGTGACAGCCTAATCACCCTAGAATCCATACTTCACTGGGCCTCATACTCCCTCCCTCAAGAAACTGTCATGCTAGGTGATGTAAACATTGACTGGAACTCCATCCATTTTCCCACTCCCACCACCACCCACCACATTAATCTATATAACTTCACCCAACTTATAGATACTCCCACATGCATTGATAAGGCCACAAAAAGAGAATCTATACTTAATTGGATCCTCACAAATCAATCAAATACTGCCCATCAATGTAGCACCCTACCAAACTCTCTGAGCGACCATAGCCCCACTTTTATCCTCAGGCACAATCTTAAAATAATTAACTCTGCCTCCCTCCTACACTGTATAAGAGACTTGCAACATTGCAACCGGTCTCCCATCAAAACCCTTTCATTAGATAAAGCAGTTGATTACTTCAACTCCACATTCCTAAATATCCTCAACCAACTAGCCCCCTTAAAAACTATCAGAATATGTAGAAACCCCACTCCTTGGCTCCAAAAAACCACAAAAGCCCTTCTTATAGCCAGGGATAACGCCTGGAAAACCTGGCATCACACCAGATCACCTGCAGCTAGGCAAACCTTTCACAAGCTCCAGAACAAAGCAAAAAAGCAGGTCAAGTTCGATAAACAAAATTACTGTATCACTCAGCAAAACAAATACAGTATCAAACCACAAAAATTCTGGGCAACATTAAGTAACACTCTATAGCCCAGAAGAACCACCACTCCCACCCCCAATATAACAGGTAGACCTGAACATAACCACCAGCTTTAATAACTATTTCACCTCCTCAGTACTCAAACTCTTAAACAACATCACTTCCTTCAACACCCCACAACCACCTCAGGCCCAAATTAATACCATGCCTTTCACACTTGTCTGTTCCTACCTCTACTATCCATAAACTCCTAAACAAACTCAAACCAACCACCCTTGTAGCCAATAACCTTCCTGCCGAAAACTTCCAAATTGCATCCACAGCTATAGCCTATCCCATTTCACTTCTAATAAATAGATCCATCACCGAACATGCCGTTCCATCCCTGTGGAAAGCCTGATATATCATACTACTCCACAAAGGTAGCCCCTCCCTGGACCTTTCCAACTATCGACCAATTGTAATTCTCTCACCCCTCTCTAAGATCCTAGAAAGATGTATTTATCGCCAGTTCCTCTCCTATCTCCTCACCAACAACCTTCTCTCCTCAATCCAACATGAATTTCGCCCATTCCACAGCACCACTGCCCTACTCAAATTCACCAGTACTATAAACTCCCACAGGAATCTAAATCAATTAGCCTTAGCTACCTTCCTAGATTTATCCAAGGCATTTGACGCAGTCTCACATAATAAACTACTGTCTTGTCTCTCTGACCTCAACCTTAACAGCCCCACCCTCCTCTGGTTCAAAAGCTATTTAGATAACCGCCAACAGTCCAATTGGCATAACTCTCCATCCCCCCCACTCCCAACCACCTTAGGCATGCCACAAGGATCAATCCTAGGACCCCTTCTTTTTAATATCTTCACAAACCAACTCCACTCAGCTACCTCTAAAGCTGACATAGTGCAATACGCTGACGACACAACTCTCTTATGCTCTGCACCCAACATCCAACTTCTCCAACAAAAAGCCCAAGAAGCCGGCTCTGAAATGGAGAACTGCCTTAACAACTCACAACTCATACTAAATCCCAAGAAAACACAGCTAATGCTATTCCACTCTAGTAAACTGAGTAACCTTACCTTCTCCATACTCTCCGCCAGCAAAACCCAAATCACCCGTCACTGAGGCTAAACTCCTAGGAGTTACCATTAACCAGCAACTCAAATTCACAAAGCACATATCAACAACCATCACTAAAGTCCACAAAAAGCTAGGTACCCTCCATCGCAGTAAAAGTTATCCAACCACCAAATCTCGAATTGCAATAGCCATGACCCACCTCCTATCTACTCTACTTTATGCCTCCCCAATTCTAACTAATCTTTACAAAACTGACATTAATAAACTTTCCATATGTTACAACAAAATTGCTATTCGATCCCACCACTGCCTTTTCCCTCAAGCCTTGCACTGGCTTGAATTTCCAAACCTATTAAGGTACCATCAACTCAGCCAAGCTCATCTAATTCTGTACTACCTGAGAAAACACCCTACCTGACTGGCATGCTGAACTTCTACAATTCAAATAGACAACTTTGGTCCTCCAACAAAGCCTTAATTGAAACCATCACATGCAAAAATAACTCTGGGGAATCGCTATTTGCCCATGAAATAGCACAAATATGGAGCAACCTTCCTCCTGACCTCAGACTACAAAACTCCACACCCTCCTTCAAAAGCCTTCTTAAAACATACCTCTTCACCAACCATTTATGTAACTGCAATTGACCCCCTGAAGCCTCATCCACTCACTGTTTCTACACCTAATCTGTCCTGGACAACACAAACAACAGCATCTAACTATACCTATCCATGTGTGAGCAATAACCTATATATGAGTGTATGTACGTGTGTGTGTGTGTGTGTGTGTGTGTGTGTGTGTGTGTGTGTGTGTGTGTGTGTGTGTGTGTGTGTGTGTGTGTGTGCGTGTGTGCGTGTGTGTGTATGTATATAGGTGTATATGCTCTTACATGTATATTTTCTTGAATGTATATATGGAAACTTAAACATTTATATACTCTTATTCAATTGTGAAATATCTTGCAATGCTCTACCAGGTTCTTATATACTCTCATTGTATATTTTGTACACTTGTATTTTCAATCAAAAGGGGGAATATCCTCTTATTGTATACTAACGGTTGTAAGGTCTACAATTGGTATGTTACTACTCTGTAATATCTCTTTTGTAAATTTTTCTTATGTCTGTAAACTTATGGAATTTTCCTCCCCAGGAATCTGCTGAAAATGGACATTTGTTGTCTAGTCGGACTATCCTGACAAACAAATGTTAAATAAATAAATAAATAACATCAAAGGGTAACCCCGTCTCAGGAACATGTCTATCAATACCTCAAATTCTGTAAAACATAATTCTAGATCAGACACCATATAGGCCTATGGGACCATTTGGCCCTTTACCACTTCCTTTTTCTGATAAACAGGATGCCAGCTATCAAAGTGCAGTTACATATTGGAAAAAGTACTTTTCCTATGTATGTTAGAAAAATAATAGGATAGAAATGTGTTCTTTGTCAAATCAACTTCCAAATATACTATCCTATCTGGATCGTAATTACAACTAAATTTCAAAAAATCTACTGTGCTCTTGATATAACAGAAGAATTATTGCAATCTTTCCTGGATATCATTCCACAGCATAAACATGTCATCCAAAAAATGTGTGTACATTGACCAAGAGTCTTTGGATTGACTATTAAACACATATGTTTTCTCTCATTGTGCCATAATCAAACTGGAAAAAACGGGGGCAAATGCCACCCCCATTTCCACACCAGTCTGTTGTCTGTAATAACGTTTGTTGAACCAAATAAAATTGTTCTTAATAGCAATTCCATTAAAACCACAGCAAGATTATTTTTATCTGCTTCTAAGACCACTAGATCAACTAACTGCTCTTCAAACCAAATTAACCCCAATTCTTGAGGCATAACTGAATATATATTATTGGCATCAATTGTAACAAAAATAATGTCTCCCTGATATTCTAAATTATTGATATTACTTAAAAAGTGCCAGGAGTCTCAACATACATGCAGCAACTTTTCAACACTTTTTTTTAAGTAGATTGTCCAGAAACTTGGCAATGTAAAAAGTTTTTGATCTGGTTACATCCACTGTAGGTCCTAAGGGTGGGTTGTTAATGATCTTATGCATTTTAGGGATACAAAATATCACTGCAATGACCGGTCTAATTTTCACCATGGATTCAAATTCATTTTTTGTTAGCTTCCCCTGATATAACATACCTTTTAGTATGTTATAAATTTTAGCATAAGCCATTAAAAGCACATTTCGTGAGACTTCACAGTATGTATCACAACTAATAAGGCACCCATTTTGTTATTATTTTCACACTTAGTCATGATGATGAGACCCCCACCCTTGTCGGGTTTCATAACCCTTACATTTTTGTCTGCACAAATCTCCTTTAGCATATTAAATTCTGCATTTGACAAGTTAAAATACTTATTGATACAAGGTTGGTGTAAAATATTTTGTAAATCAAATTTCTACATTCTTTCAAACATTAATGTATAGTTGTTAAGACGGGGATTAAAACAACTTGATCTGTTTAAAGCAGCTTAATTAATAACGCTGTTCATATTTAGACTGGAAAACCAGAAGAACATATTGAGTTTTGATAATTTTAAATCAATGAGCAAATCAACTACATTCAGCCTTCTGTCAGTAACAAACATTAAACCTTTAGATAACACATTTGCATGAGATACTGCAACATCCGTACTAGAAAAATTATACAGTTTAAAGTCATTTGCTGTGTTTGAAATCAACTTAACTGTTCATTATGCAGCTGGGTCATCTTAAGGTACACCAGTCACTATTTCCTGAAGTTGTTCCATTTGTGGAAGTTTTTCTTGGACTTTGCTCCTTGTCAAACATATGTCTTCTCGTTCGAATGCTGTCCTTCTACTAACAGTTGTTGTCTATTGTTCTGTACTCTCTCGTATCACCTCAGTTCCAAAGGGTCTTCCCTGTGATTGGATGACTTAATTGTTCAGATGATGAAACATTCTCCTCTTTTTTCATTGGCCAGTTAGCTAAGGTGTGTGCTTGTTTTTGAGAGCTGATATGTGGCTTAGGATATGCCACACCTATAATGTAGCACTCCTTGTCCCTTTGAAATTTTGCTACTTTATGAGTCAAAATAGCATCACAGACTTTATCAACTGAATGAAAAATGTTCTGATAATTACTTTCATATTGCTCAAATAACAAATCCTTTCTAATAACATTATTTAAGATATCATTGTCTCTATAAACTTTTTTTATTTGAGCATTGTTATATTTAATCATCACTCGTAATAAGTCACTTCCTGCTTTCTCATGTATTAATTCCCAGTGCTATTCTGAACCTGTTTGGACCCCATTTGCAAACTGGAGCCCCTTTGGTATTTGATTGCTCTCTAAATGTTTAAACAGATAACTCTTTTCCAGCTGTAACTTTTTAAATGCAGTTAATTTCCTTTCAAAGTGTTCGGACATACAGCCCTAAGGATTAATGGCAATGGCACCTCTCACAGGTTGTGAACCAAACTCAGATCTGTTAGTTTTCCATAAGTCAAACTCAAAGTCTTTACCTTAATCTCAAACAATTGTTGTTGAAGTAGTCTAAGTGAGTGGAAACCCCAAGCTTCCTACACTAGGGGACACATCCACTCCTTGAGTTCTCGAAAGATTATTGTTCAGTGCACTCACTTCTAAATACTAGCTAACTTGATGAAGTTGTGACACCCCTGCACTGGTCCGGTAATCAAGGAGCCCCAATCCTCACCACTAACACCAGTGAGGGCCATGCACATTGGGAGGATGACAAGTACACACACAGTAAAGTACAATTTCCCTTAAGAGCACACATAGATCACAGTCAGTCTGTGGTTGGTTTCTCCCTCTCTTTCCAGATCCCCAATAAGACTCCCCACTGGCACAGCTATAGGGTTAAGATATCAGCCGAGTGGTCAACCCAAAACCACCAACACCCTCTTTGTCCAACCAGTGCTTCATGCCCCTGCCCAAGTAGCTCACACACACACACACACACACACACACACACACACACACACACACACACACACACACACACACACACACACACACACACATACACACACACACACACACACTTTGAGATTTGATCTATATACAAACACACAGACACACCTGGGGAAGGCTGACACAGGTTCACTAGCTATGCCCCCTTCTGCCCAGACTATACAATAGTACCAGCTGGCACCAACCACTCTTATCAGCTACTATAAGGCCCTTCACAAAGAGTGACCAATTCTACTGTGTAATGTTACTGTTATCCAAATGGTAAGTGTAACCAGAATTTTTAAGGCTATTCAACAGTGGCCTATACAGTATCACAAAATACATATGCAAGTACCCTAAGAGCTTAAATATCTCTAAACAAAACCAGACATAATTAAAATGTTTAAATATATTTAATAATAAATAATAAAAACACAAGACAATACTCAATAACCCAATACAGTGACAACATAGTTCAGAATCACAGGAAATACTTTAAAACAACATTGCAGGACAGTCTCATATAAATACAGAAAACATCTTGACTGATCTTAATATTTTCCTATCTATCTCTAAGACAGATATTATGATCTAGGTCTTACTTACAGAGCAAGGCAAGGGCTGGTGAGATGTTTACATGTCCAGAGACAAATACAAAATGCACAAACTTTCTCTCTGAGATAGTTCTTAAATTACTATCAAACATTTCTTCTGGGCCATCTCAGATTACATCATCCTTATCACCTCTGACTTAGTTCCCAGGCTAACCGGAACTTAAAATTTAACATGTGTCTGTGACAAATAATTATCTCTCAGAAGCTGACACTTATCTCTTAAAAGCTTGCCTGAATCTGGAAGTCGTAAAACAATTAACACTGTTAGATTTTAAACCTAGTAATTATTTTTGTCTTAAGACAATGGAAAGAAACTCTAGCTGTAGACATTCTGTCTTCTAGCTGTGGTAAACACAATTGTAAAACTCTTTGCTTATTTTCTCAGAGTTTGCAAGTTAAATCTGTATGTCCCAATGTCTACTATGAAAACATACATTTGCACAGGCATATAGTCCATATACATTTCTGCCCTTTTCCAGCAGGGTGCACTGTGGTTACATTTTTGAAGTTCAGCACATAACATACAGGTTACTTACATTTGTAGACAAGCCTATGGATCATATTAATATTTACAATGACATAGAATTATTTACAAAATTCTAGCTAGCTGGGTTGGCAGCCTTCACAGAGGTAATAACGTCAGGTCCCCCAATATTTTAAGGCATTCTTGACTATTGAACTCATGTTTTTTTTCCCTGTAGCACCGAGAGACATGGACATCACAAGCACAGACTATTAATCTTCACAGGAACACTGACAAACTGAAACAAATTCACATCATGTGATGCAAGCAGAATGACACAGCAGAACTTTAAATCTATCATCACACAAAGTTAAGAGCTTTCCTTCCTGTTATTAAAGGTATATAAAGCGCATACATTTGGGTTTGTGGTTTTTAAACAAATTAATAATGATATACAACAGTACATTACCGAAGAACATCTAGGCAAATGTAAATTGAAATGGCAGTTAAGATTTAAAGCTATTACTCATCCAGGGTTAAACAGGTCTGTTTCAATTAACCCCATCCTAAAATTAAAACATTATGCAGCATAAACATAAAGGGGCCATTTGTTTCATGACTTTTTACTTGTTTTAAATGATTTTGTGCTCTCATTTGTTAATTGATATATTATTGAATGCATTTAAATGATTTCTTTTAGCGAAATGGTAGTTCTGAAGAAGTTCCTATAACTACATGAATGAAAGTGGTTAACTTTGTGTAATAAAAAATTTTCAGTGTAGTTCTGTAGTGTTGTTGTGGTTGCATCACAGGATTTGAATTTGTTTCAGTTCTTCAGTGTTCCTGTGGAGAATAATTGTGCAGGAAAATGTATTCTCAGTTGTATACTGATGGTCATTCACATTGCAATCTCATGCAACCAACATTTTATTTCACTAGAACTGTCTGATAGAAAGACTTCTTTTGAAAGTTTGCTCTTCGGATATGTTATCTTGAATTGTTTATTCCTTTGTATGTCCTGCATGCACAAAAATACAAATATATTATACTGTGTTCCTTCTGAAACTTACTGGTACCATATAATTGCATCATTTCCAAGAAGGATGTTTTGGTGAAATGCAGGGAAGTTTAAAACCTTAATCCTTGAAATATCCTGCAATGAATATGTACATTCACATAGAACAGATCTCAATGTCTCTAAATAAGTTGTTGAACAAATAAAAAAAACAGATACCTTTGATAAGAAAAGGACAACTGTTAAATGAGCAAGTATATATTTACTGAAGGAGAGCACAGTTAAAATTTAACTTGTGAGCAGCTCTTTACAACAAAAACTTCACTTAACAGTCATGTATTTCATAACCTCTACTGTAATTTATCTCTTACATGCTAATAAAAGTGGATCTTATATTTTACTGCAGAAATGGGGTCATTGTCAGATTAGCAAATAATTCACACTTCTTGGCTTTCTTGCCTTAAGGGTGCAATGATATACTAGTCTTGTACTAAAGTTTCTTTTTTGTAAATGCTGAATGACTGTGTTGTGATAGTTTGTATTCTTAAAGAAAATACGTAACGGGTTTCCACCTACACTGAACGTGACAATTAAATTGAAAAATTATACCACTGATACAAAGAAAAGGAAACACAATTACAACATTGTTATGAAAATCTTTTATCTACACGTCGAGAAGACAGTGGGCAAAAAAAGGCATTATTGTAGAAGAGAAATTTCTTGAATTCCAAGCCTTTATGAGTCTTCTTGCCTAGTGAGACAGACTTACGATTGTTTGTGCTTTCTAGCAGACTGCTGTCTCAGTGACAATGGCTTTTCCAATATGTTAGAGACTGATTATTTTCAAAAACTCATTCAATAATTCAATAGACAATAAAAAAAAAACTTGATGATCTGTAGCTGACGGAATGAGAAGCACTTTTCTGTGTGTACCATAACAATGTTTCCCCTTAAATTATATAAAGTGTACCACATAAATACTGTCAGCATAAAGTTATGCTCACGAAAAGTTTTTAATTGTGTTAGGGATGTTATTTTATGAGAATATTGTGCATAAAGTGCAGGGTTTGAATCACACAAGGGATAATTGGCTAGGCTTAAAATGGCTCGCAAGGGCAGTTAGCTTAGTACTAAACTATGAACTATGAACTATGAACCTATGTCTTTTGATTCCTACTAAATTCATAGAGTTCAGCTCCTGTATAATAGGAATTGAAAAAAGTCTTGACTGTGTCAAAATAATTATTCTCCAAAAGAGTGTTTCACCAAGAAACCATGCTCAAATAGAAATAGTTTAGAGCCAGTTAAAGCAGAACCACTTTAATACAGTAACTTAAAGAGTAAAATTACAATGGATAAGTATACCCCTACAAAGAGTGTAGCAAATTACTGAAGAAATCACGGCGGCCCTTTTAGTTCACATCTGTTACTTTAGTTATATTTATTTTTTGCACTAGGAAATGAGGCATGATATAGTAGTACTGTAATGCAGAACAACAACGTACATTATCAGTACCATAAATTAGGTGAATCTAGGGATAAATATGACTGTGTTTTTTGCAAAAGGAAAGTGAAATATAATAAAGTGCATTTAATCATTAACTATCTGGCATTTAGTTGCAGGTTACTGTGCACGTATCTGTTTTAGAAACTGAGAAGAGAGTTCCTGCTTTGTATGTGTACATCAGTGCAGACAGCAGCATTATCTATCCATTCATAACCCCTTTTTCCCATTTTTGCATATGGGGTTGGGGTGACACTTCAACAGCGACAGTCACCTACAGCCAAGGTTTAGAAAGCCAGGTAGCTAGTCCTGCTGTGGTATTTCTTCCACTCCACACACTTGCGCACACACTCATACCTATGGCCAAGTTAGAGTGTCCAGTCAGTTTACTGCATGTGTTTGGAATGCGGGAAAAACTAGCGCACCAAGAGGAAACCTGCAAGAACACAAGGAGGACATGCACACTCTGTGCAGAAGGCACCCCAGCTGATAATTGAATGGGGAACCTCTTGCTGAGAGGTGACAATGTTATGACAGTTCTTTAATTCTCAGTTAGATACCTGCTAGATAAGTTGTTGAACGTTAACAAAAACACCCAGCAGATCATTGATGTTTGCTGTGCTTACCTCTTTTCTGCTTCAAGTGGCCTTTAGTTTGTATTACTTCCATAGAAGTACCACATAGTGTGTCCTTCATATGCAGTAGTGAGTTACTGGTGGTATGTTGTCATACTATTCATCAGCTGTAAGACAGTACAACCACTCATAGGGATGCCCAGTTTCTTCACCCCTATTACAGAGGACACATTACTGTAGTATAGTCGTACAGTCTCATGCTCTTCATTCTGATCACTGCTGCAGTCATCTTAGCTAGATCGATTATATCCTGCCTATTATGTAACAGCCAGACTAGCTTTCAAAACTTCGGGACACCTTCCATGCACCCAAACTATCATGCAGCTCTAACTGAGCTGAGTAAAAGACAAGTGTGGGTGCCAAGCCCTTGAGAGCATTACTGGTGCCGAAGAGTGCACTTCTCTGAGGATTGTGAGGATCAACTGTTGGCTTGTGCTTTTCTTTGCTGGGCTGATAAGTTCCCTTTAGGAAAAAAATTTAATTTTCTTAAATTGTGTTAATATCTTCTTACCTTCCTCTTTAGAAATGTAATGTTAAATCTAGGAGTGTTGTTATTAATGAACTGTCTCAAGACCGTTATGTTCTTTTAAACAGAGTACTTGTTTCATTATGTCAGGTTTAATAGTAGTGTATACTAACTTAACATTTATTTTCTGTGGAGAAATTGTGTTTATTTTTCCACTGCAGGGCTGCCATAGTGTTTTAAGCTGCTTTTTACTGTGTTTTTATGGTCAAAAAGTAACTTTACTGGACTGGTAGTTTTGCCAGCATTTGCTGCTTGTCGTCTCTAGGAGAGAGGCACCATTTCTGGATTGTCCGTGGAACAGTGTACCAGTCCCAGAGTCAGTCCTATTTTCTTTCTCCTCACCCAGTTTTTGCAAAAATACAGACTTTTTAAGAAGAAATGGCAAGGGGGTTCCAAAAAGAAGTGTCAAACCTTGCAAAATAAAAGACAACCCATCAAGTTTACATGACTATTTAGGAGACATTGTGTCCCCCCAGCCCATTTTCTCTTACAGAAAGTCTGAATCTCTGTATTTCTCTTTGGCAACATATTATTTCAGTCATATGGATTCTAAAACTCAATCATCAAGGTTACAGATGTCAGGGGGAGGAAATTCTTCCTTTCCTTGGTATCATTCCTCATTTTACATATCTGACTCTTTTGTTTCCATGATATCATTCCTCATTTCGCATATCTGACTCTTTTGTTTCCTTCGTATCATTCCTCATTTTGCATATCTGACTCTTTTGTTTCCATGGTATCATTCCTCATTTTGCATATCTGACTCTTTTGTTTCCATGGTATCATTCCTCATTTTGCATATCTGACTCTTTTGTTTCCATGGTATCATTCCTCATTTTGCATATCTGACTCTTTTGTTTCCTTCGTATCATTCCTCATTTTGCATATCTGACTCTTTTGTTTCCATGGTATCATTCCTCATTTCGCATATCTGACTCTTTTGTTTCCTTCATATCATTCCTCATTTTGCATATCTGACTCTTTTGTTTCCATGGTATCATTTCTCATTTTGCATATCTGACTCTTTTGTTTCCTTCATATCATTCCTCATTTTGCATATCTGACTCTTTTGTTTTCATGGTATCATTCCTCATTTTGCATATCTGACACTTTTGTTTCCATGGTATCATTCCTCATTTTGCATATCTGACTCTTTAGTTTCCATGGTATCATTCCTCATTTTGCATATCTGACTCTTTTGTTTCCATGGTATCATTCCTCATTTTGCATATCTGACTCTTTTGTTTCCATGGTATCATTCCTCATTTTGCATATCTGAATCTTTTGTTTCCATGGTATCATTCCTCATTTTGCATATCTGACTCTTTTGTTTCCATGGTATCATTCCTCATTTTGCATATCTGGCTCTTTTGTTTCCATGGTATCATTCCTCATTTTGCATATCTGACTCTTTTATTTCCTTGGTATTATTCCTCATTTTACATATCTGACTCTTTTGTTTCCATGGTATCATTCCTCATTTTGCATATCTGACTCTTTTGTTTCCTTGGTATCATTCCTCATTTTGCATATTTGACTATTTTGTTTCCTTGGTATCATTCCTCATTTGCATATCGGACTCTTGTTTCCATGGTATCATTCCTCATTTTGCATATCTGACTCTTTTGTTGCCATGGTATCATTCCTCATTTTGCATATCTGACTCTTTTGTTTCCTTCATATCATTCCTCATTTTGCATATCTGACTCTTTTGTTTCCATGGTATCATTCCTCATTTTGCATATCTGACTCTTTTGTTTCCATGGTATCATTCCTCATTTTGCATATCTGACTCTTTTGTTTCCATGGTATCATTCCTCATTTTGCATATCTGACTCTTTTGTTTCCATGGTATCATTCCTCATTTTGCATATCTGACTCTTTTGTTTCCTTCGTATCATTCCTCATTTTGCATATCTGACTCTTTTGTTTCCATGGTATCATTCCTCATTTCGCATATCTGACTCTTTTGTTTCCTTTGTATCATTCCTCATTTTGCATATCTGACTCTTTTGTTTCCATGGTGTTTTAAGCTGCTTTTTACTGTGTTTTTATGGTCAAAAAGTAACTTTAATGGACTGGTAGTTTTGCCTGCATTTGCTGCTTGTCGTCTCTAGGAGAGAGGCACCATTTCTGGATTGTCCGTGGAACAGTGTACCAGTCCCAGAGTCAGTCCTATTTTCTTTCTCCTCACCCAGTTTTTGCAAAAATACAGACTTTTTAAGAAGAAATGGCAAGGGGGTTCCAAAAAGAAGTGTCAAACCTTGCAAAATAAAAGACAACCCATCAAGTTTACATGACTATTTAGGAGACATTGTGTCCCCCCAGCCCATTTTCTCTTACAGAAAGTCTGAATCTCTGTATTTCTCTTTGGCAACATATTATTTCAGTCATATGGATTTTAAAACTCAATCATCAAGGTTACAGATGTCAGGGGGAGGAAATTCTTCCTTTCCTTGGTATCATTCCTCATTTTACATATCTGACTCTTTTGTTTCCATGATATCATTCCTCATTTCGCATATCTGACTCTTTTGTTTCCATGGTATCATTCCTCATTTTGCATATCTGACTCTTTTGTTTCCATGGTATCATTCCTCATTTTGCATATCTGACTCTTTTGTTTCCATGGTATCATTCCTCATTTTGCATATCTGGCTCTTTTGTTTCCATGGTATCATTCCTCATTTTGCATATCTGACTCTTTTGTTTCCTTGGTATTATTCCTCATTTTACATATCTGACTCTTTTGTTTCCATGGTATCATTCCTCATTTTGCATATCTGACTCTTTTGTTTCCTTGGTATCATTCCTCATTTTGCATATCTGACTCTTTTGTTTCCTTGGTATCATTCCTCATTTGCATATCTGACTCTTGTTTCCATACTATCATTCCTCATTTTGCATATCTGACTCTTTTGTTTCCATGGTATCATTCCTCATTTTGCATATCTGACTCTTTTGTTTCCATGGTATCATTCCTCATTTTGCATATCTGACTCTTTTGTTGCCATGGTATCATTCCTCATTTTGCATATCTGACTCTTTTGTTTCCATGTTATCATTCCTCATTTTGCATATCTGACTCTTTTGTTTCCATGGTATCATTCCTCATTTTGCATATCTGACTCTTTTGTTTCCATGGCATCATTCCTCATTTTGCATATCTGACTCTTTTGTTTCCATGGTATCATTCCTCATTTTGCATATCTGACTCTTTTGTTTCCATGGTATCATTCCTCACTTTGCATATCTGACTCTTTTGTTTCCTTGGTATCATTCCTCATTTTACATATCTGAGTCTTTTGTTGCCATGGTATCATTCCTCATTTCGCATATCTGACTCTTTTGTTTCCATGGCATCATTCCTCATTTTGCATATCTGACTCTTTTGTTTCCATGGTATCATTCCTCATTTTGCATATCTGACTCTTTTGTTTCCATGGTATCATTCCTCATTTTGCATATCTGACTCTTTTGTTTCTACCTATTCTTCATCACATGCTGTCCCAAAGTATAATACAACCAATTCCTCCTTTTCAGGTGGGTAAATGGCTTTATTCAAGGATATTCACAGTGCCAAAGAAAAGAAAATTCTTGGAGATCAGTTCTAGGTCTTTCTTTCCTAAACATGTTTGTGATAGTGCCCGATAATGCCCAAATTCAAAATGTTGTCACTTCACAAGCTGTTACCTTTTTTCCTCTTTCAAGTTTCCTGGTAACACTAGATGTAAAAGATGTTTATCATCACATCCCTGTTCACCCAGAATTCAGATGTTGCTGAAGATTTTGTGTTTCTGAATCACATTATCAGTTCTCTGTTTTACCCTTTGGACTATCCACTCCGCCAAAAGTGTTCATAAACTGTCTAAAGCCAGATGTGAAATTGTTCTATCTCACCTTCATTCTCACTGATGGGTTTGGAGCCGATCCTCGGCTCCGACTAACCCAGATGCTAAAGCTCGAGGTCTTCAACCAGCTTGTGGCCTACTCCATATCCCATGATGCAATAGTGCTTCCCTCAGATCTCATTTGCCACTGCAACAGATCGGGAGTTCCTCAACATCTCTGGCCAGTATTGTTAAAATATTTTTGTATTTGTTTCTACATTTTCTTGGTGTCGATATATATATATATATATATATATATATATATATATATATATATATATATATATATATATATATATATACTTAGGATTTTTCTATACATTTTTAGTGTTCCATAGTTATACTTGGTATTAAAGTGCTTTTTCTCTGTTTTTGGGGCCGCTTTTTTTCTAGGCCTACTTATAATAATTGTCTTAGAGATTATTTAGTTAAAGCAACTTTCCTCCCTCTCCCTTCTGTCTGCTTTAAAGTAGCAAGCCTGTTTTTTTCATTAGGGCAGTAGTAGTTCATTTTATTACTGTTAGATTTGAATTTGTAAATTTAATTCAGCCCTGTGGTGTTGTTAGGGTTGTATTATTATATCTCTGAATAGCATTGTGTGCTTCTTATAGTTAGTACCATAGTTTCTTGTAGACTAAAGTTAGACCCTGTTTTTATTGGGGCTATTATTGTTAATACTGATATTGTGTGCCTTATAGTTACATAGAGTGTGTGTTGTTGTATTATATATTATATTATATAGTTAGAGCCCTACATTTTTTTTCTTTTGGGCTATTATTATAGATATAAGAGTGCTTTACCATGTCTGAGAAGGCACGAGTGGTCCCTGAAAGAAGAAGTAGTGGAAAAGATATCCCGCAGATGGGGCCAGTCTTGCTGTGACCTCTTTGCAACCTCCACCAACACCAAATGCAGCAACTACTTTGCCCTGATTCCCTACTCGGGGGATACCCCAAGGGATGCACTTGTACACAATTGGCCCCCGGGACTTCTTTATGCCTTTGCCCCGTTTCCTCTGATACCCAAATTCCTACAGAAAGCCAGCACTTTGGGAAGGACCATTATTCTAATAGCCCTTTACTAGACTCGTCAAATTTGGTTCCCCTTTCTTTAGCATCATTTACTCGAAGAGCCATGGATTCTGGACCCAGTTCCAGCTCTTCTGATGCATTCATCAGGGGCTCTTCATCCTGCACTTCATACCCTAAAATTGACAGCTTGGCTGCTCCAGTTCCACGAATAGCCAATTTCCACAGTCTGTCACCTGCAGCACAGAACATCCTAATTTCTTCTCATAAATCTTCTACCAGGAAACTATACCTTAGCAAGTGGAAAAGATTTTCCATATCAGCGTGAAAAAAATAATGTTGACCCATATATGGCTTTGATTTCTTCCATTTTACATTTCTGACTAAACTGTTTCATGAAGGAGCGGCTGTGGCAACCCTTAGGGTTTAATTGGCAGCAATTTCTAATTTTTATATTGGCGATCAACAGACCCCCATCATGTCACACAGACTTGTTAAGGCCTTCCTTAAGGGTACTATTCACTTGAGACCACCTATTAGAACCCCAGCTGTTCCATGGAATCTGAATTTTGTGCTCTCATGGATCATTTTACCCCCCCTTTGAACCTGCATCATCCTGTGATTTGAAATACCTATCATGGAAGACCAATTTCCTAGTAGCTATTACTTCCGCTCGAAGAATTTCGGAATTACATGCCTTGTCCATAAAAGCCCCATACTTGATTTTTCATAATGACAGAGTAACTCTGAGAACAAATCCTTCATTCCTACCTAAGGTTTGTTCTGAAACAAATCTTAACCAGACTATAGAATTACCTGTGTTTTTTTCCCAAATATACTAACAAAATGGAACACATGTTGCACAGACTCAATGTACATAGGCAACTTCAATTCTATTTAGACAGGACTAAGGACTTCAGAAAGTCAGATCAACTTTTTGTCTCCTTTTCAGATTCAAAGAAGCATACTCCGGTGTAAAAAACACTTTGTCAGAATGGTTGTCAGATTGTATTGCTTTCACATACAGCTCTACGCACATGGCACAAAATCATAAAATTAAGGCTCACTCAATCAGGGCAGTTTCCACATCCTCAGCCTTTCTAGCAAGGCTACCTGTAGATACCATTTGTACAGCAGCCACATGGTCCTCACCTCATACATTTATCACTCATTACAAATTGGATAGGACCTCCAGGGACAGGGCCTCCTCTGGTTCTATGGTTCTGAGGAATATACTTCCATGAGCCACCCAAGCAGGTGGTGCTTGGGACGCTAACCCATCAGTGAAAATGAAGGTGAGATAGAACAACTTTACATAAAGAAGTTATGTACGCACCAAAACATTCCATGTGAGTTGTTCATCTTGCCTTCATTCTTATGCCCCACCACCCAACCTACTACCTTTAAAGTCTTGAGGGCCAGGAAGTTCTGACAAATCTTAGTGCTACTTTGGCCTTATCAAAGGTATTCTTATTTCAATTCCTATGTACTTTAGTTATCAGTATGATTGGGCAAACAAGATCTGAGGGAAGCACTATTGCATTATGGTAAAGGGAGTAGGTCACGAGCTGTTTGAAGACCCTCGAGCTTTAGCATCTGGCCGAGTCGGAGTCAAGGATTGGCTCCAAACCCATCAGTGAGAATAAAGGCAAGATGAACAACTCACATGGAACGTTATGGTGAGTACATAACTTCTTTTTATATCTTATTGCAGGTTATAGGGTATCCATGCTTTTCCATATTTAGACAACTTGCTTATATTTGTAGAGTCATTTTCAGTGTGCCAGGAATCTCTCGATCTCTCTTTCTCTCTTGGGTGAGACATCTTTGGCACAAACTGGGATTCCAAGAGCACATTCCAAAGTCTTTCTTGACTTCCTCAAACAGGATTATGTTCATGGGGTGCCAAGCAGATACATGAGTTCAAACAGCTTTTTTTCCACAGGAAAAAAATAGATCTTTATTTAGAACTATTTCTAAGGTTTTCCATTCAGACTTTGGTTACCGAAAGGGAATACCTCAGGATTTTGGGTCTCATGGCATCTATGATTCTCATGATACTCCTGGCAAGACTCCACATAAGAAAGATAGAGTACTATCTGAAATCTCTTTAATCCCAGCATCAACAGCCCTTATCTTTTCAGGTCCCAGTTGTGTGGTTTGTCAAAAGAGAAATCTTTTGGTGGAAACAACAGATATCCTTAAATGCAAGTATCACCTTCTCCCTCCCTGCTCCAAAGCAGTCAGTTACCACAGACACTTCATTCTTTGCTAGGAGAGCAGTTTCGGGAGTGCTAAGAGTGCAGGGAGTGTGGAAAACCATTGACAGATACAGGCACATAAATATTAAAGAAGATGCTTGCTCTGATCTAAGCACTCAACCCTTTGAATTATCTTTGGTCCCTGGGACCTCTACAAGCAGTTACAGATAATACTGCAGTCATGTGATAGATCAACAAAGAAGGGGGAACCAGAGTTTACCCACTTTGCAGACTAGCCACGTTAGCTTGGGATATAGCTTGACAGCACCACCTTACTCTACAGACATTCTACAGTCCATCAGAGCAAAATTGTGGGATGGACAAGCTGAACAGGACCAGGGTAGACATTCATGAATGGAAACTTGATCTGCAGTCTTCCAAGATTTCATCCATCTGTGGGGCATTCTTGAAGAAGACCTTTTTGCCTCCCCGCTGAACAATCAATTGACAAAATTCTTTTCTAGGGCTCTATGCAAGAAGACCTGGAAGGCAGAGGCTTTTTCTTTTCATATGGACAGGAATGTTGCTGTATGCCATCCCACCCTTTCCACTAAGACCCAGGGTACTTTTGAAGATTCAGATTGAATTCCCAGGATCATTGTTGCTCCCTTCTGGCCCAGACAACCATGGTTCTCTCTTCTTTTGGAAATGATCAGGGGCAATTACTAGAAGTTTTCTCATAGACTGGATCTACTCACACAAGATGAGGGGTGCTTGATACACTGCAATGTCAATCATTTTTAATTGACTGCCTGGATGATGGGGTCTCAGGGTCTTAATTCCTTTTAGGCATCTATTATCTGAAGCTATGCAGCAAGTATTAATGGAGGCAAGAAAGTCACCTGCTAAGAAATCATACATTAGCAAAGATAAAATATTTTTTAGTTTGGCCCAACAACATAACCAGCACCCATTCAGGGCTAGTTGTTCTATGGTTTTACAATATTTGTGTGAGCTGCTGTCCTATGGCCTTTCTTATTCCTCTGTTAAAGTTCATTTATTGGTCATTTAAGCATGTCTGCCCATAGATAATCCTCTTTCAATGTAGTCTCACTTCAAAATATTCTTGAAATGGGTTTTGCCTAAGAGGCCTTCTAGAAAAAACAGTGGCTCCTCCGTGGGATCTTAATTTTATGTTAGACAAGTTAACATTTACCCCTTTTGAAATGGATAATCTAGCTGATTTGAGGTTCCAAAAAAGGAAAACAGTTTTACTGATTGATCTGACCTCTGTAAGAAGGGTATTTGAATTGCAAGCTCTTATAGAGAGTCAACCCTATTTCATTTTTCACTGGAACAGGGTTTCTTTGAAAGAAAAGTAATCCATCTCTTATGCCTAAAGTGGTATATGAGTTTACTTTAAGCCAAACTATATCTGTATCCCCATTTTCTTTCCTGAACCTAAAAATGGGGGAGAAAGGATGCTCCATACCTCTTATGTGACACAGACAAGAGAACTCAGGTACTATATTAACAGAACTAAATCTTTCAAATCTTTGGATCTATTATTGATTTCTTGTGAAGGTAATAAGAAGTCACAACCTGTGTCATAACAGATTATTTCCAAATGGTTGTTTAATGCTATTACCTTTTGTTATACTCACCATCACAAATCTAGTCCAGACCAGGTCAATGTCCATTTTACAGGGCATTGTCTTAATCTATGGCTTTTTGGAAAGGGTTGGGTTCTAGAAGTATTCTAGAAGCTGCTACTTGGTCCTCTATACATACTTTTACAAAGTACTATAAGCTGGATTCCTTCTCAAGATCATGCTGTCTAGATCATGCTATCTAGATCATGCTGTCTAGATCATGCTCTCTAGATCATGCTGTCTAGATCATGCGGTCTGGATCATGCTCTCTAGATCATGCTGTCTAGATCATGCTCTCTAGATCATGCTGTCTAGAGCATGCTCTCTAGATCATGCTCTCTAGATCATGCTGTCTAGATCATGCTCTCTAGATCATGCTTTGCTAGAACCATTCTGCAGGAGCTCCTGGACCCTTCTCCTTCCATCTCTCAACTATAGTTAGCAATACTAATCTACTCACATAGCTAAGACTACTGCAGCAGTGATCCTTTGAACATCTACTGTTATGGTAAGTTCATTTTACATAACTGCACTTTCCTTTCAGTCACAGCGCTTGTTAAACCAAATTCTCCTGTCATCCCTGCTTCAGTATATTTCTACCAAGTATTCCATTATCATTTCTTGTTTTCTTTGCATTAGAACTAAACTCTGGACTATCTGTCTTCAGTGAGAAATCATTACAACAATTCTTGAATAGAATAACTTGATTACCCACCCATTATCTTTTAAACATGGAATAAAATTTAATTTTACTATGTTTCACCTGTTGTTCAGAATACCCAGTTAATGAATGTAACACATTCATTAACAGGACTTTTGTCCAGTCTCTGCTTGTGCATAAACACAGCTGTTCAGAATAGAATTAAAATTATGCATTTCTGAGCATGTGGCCAAAGTACCACTGCTGACCCCATGCTTGTCATTCAGTGTCGGCCTATCAAAAATAAGCAAGCCTGGACTGTTGACATACAGCACAAATTCTGACTGATTCTGTTCATATGACAGCTATGTGATATCAAGGGACAAAGCACAGAAAAAGATGGGTGTACAGTAGCACCAAGATAGCTTAGGTTAGGTCTTAGTTGGATTAAGCCACCTATATTCAATGATGACCCACTGAAGGACAGAAGCCAACCAGTCTTCTAACAGGGAACTGTCTGCTAAAAAGGAGAATCATAGCTAAATACCATCACCATATGCCAGGATAACAATACTTCTCCCTATAGTGACCTTTCTTAAGTGGCAACAAATACACTGTCACCAATAAAGGAGTCAAAACCGAGTGTTGAGACACACCGCAAGGGACCTCCCTTTACCCATTAGCCAGTCAAATGAGGGTACTCTTTAAGCTGTGTTTAGAACTATACATATAATGACAAGGATCTAATAAGCCATAAGATTTTGTGTAGTCCAATCTCACCTTCATTTTTACATATGGGTTTGGAGCCAATCCTCGGCTCCAACTCAGCCGATTTACAAGCTCGAAGACTTCTGGTTGGCTCGTGGCTAAGCAGGTATCCCATAGTGCACCAGTACAAACCCCAGATCATGTTTGCCACATCGACGAGTTTAGTTGTGCTTCTTTTGGCTCTGGCTAAGTGTCAAATTCTTTTCTATTTGAATATAGTATTAGAGTTAATATTGTGTTGTTAGTGTTGCTATTATCCTACGCAGTGGCATTGTTTGCCCTTTTGGTGCAATCTTAGTTTAAACTTGTTGTTAGTGTGGTATCCTGTGTGCCAGTTTAGAGTTCCTTGTAGGTGCCGTTGCATTTTTTTTTTCTATATCAGGTAGAGTGTTAGTTTTTGGCAGTTTTCCGCTGTTGGTTAACAGGGGCTCCTGTTGTTATTTCTGACCATTATTGGGTCTCTATTTGGCAGTCAGCTTAGTTTCCTCAGTGATTGCATTTTTGGCGAGGATCTGCTTGTTAATTACTTAGGGTTGTAGTTTTCTTCTCTAGTACAATAGCTATTATTTTTCAATTTTACTAAACAGAGTCATATACAGTTTCTGTGTGCATGAGTTTTTCCTTTTTTTGGTCTGTTTAAATTAGAAGACCTAGCTTTCTATTCCACCGGGCTCGGTCCATTTAAGTTAGAGGACCTAGTCCTCATGGCACTTCCTTCTGTAGGGCTAGGCCCATTTTAGTTAGAGGACCTAGTCCTCTCCCCTTCTTCTTCTTCTTCTTCATAGGTTCATAGGTTCATAGGTAGGTACTAGGCTATCAGCCCTGGGGCCTATACAAGTGCAGCCAAAAAGGTACCCTGGCTTTTGCCACCCAAGAAAATTATTTTCCAGTGCCACTGTCAAGCAGAGCCACAGAGGTGATCCCCGGGGTGAATTTCCTATTTCCCATCCAATCATCAAGATTTTTCTTGAAGAGTGCTAATGAGGAGCTTTGTTTGATATAGATAGGTAGTTTATTCCAGAGTATGGGAAGTCTCTGAGACAGGAATCTATCCCTCCGGCATGTTCTGTTTATTGTGGTGACAAGGTTTAGGTCCCTAGAGCGTGTAGCTCAGAGGGATTGGGATTTCTTTAAGTGGAGCATTTCCAACAGCTCTGGGTTTGACATAGCTTTGTATGTTAGGCAGAGATCACCTCTGAGTAGGTGATATGCAATGGAGTAAAGCTGGAGTTTTTTGAGATGGTCAGCGTAGGGCATCTGTTTGAGACTGGTAATCCTCTTTGTAAGGTATTTCTGCGGCCTTTCCAGTTGTTGGAGATGTTTTGTGAGGTACATACCAAAAGGGGCATTGTACTCTATAATGGGTCTAATGAGTGATGAGTCGAGGGGAACAATGACCTCTTTTTTTCCTGGATGAGAAACCTTTTGTGATGATGTGAGCCACATAGAAGGATTTCCTGACTACTGTGGTTATGTGATTATCAAATGAGAGACTACTCTCCACCTGTGTCCCAAGGTCTCTTATCACACTTTCGGTGTTATGTATACTACTGCCTATGTTGTGGTTCATGGGTACAGAAGTTTTACCAAAGGGGATGACAACACACTTTCTGGCTTTGAGCTTGAGGCCATGGCTTTGACACCAGGCGTCTGTCTCAGTGAGGCCCTTTTGTAGGATGTCCACATCGTTAGGAGTTTCGATTATGGCTCCTAGTTTGCAGTCATCTGCAAACTTCATTAGCCAAAGACCTTCTGTGTTAGCTTGTACTTCAGAGAAGTAGATACCAAACAGGAGAGGACCCAGGACTAAACCCTGTGGTACTCCACTTGTCACTGGTCTGAAGTCGGATTTGGAGTCTGCTACTTTCACAGTGTGGGTTCTGTCAGTGAGCCAGTTGGCAACCCATCTTGTGACATAGGGATTTATACCTAGTTTATTGAGTTTATCTATAATTCCAGAGTGGGGGATGGTGTTAAAAGCCTTGGCAAGATCTAGATAGGCTGTGTGAACCACCTTACCCTTGTCTACATTTTTGATGACTGCTTCAAAGAAGTCTATCAGGTTTAGGAGACATGATCTGCCTTTTACAAAACCAAACTGGGTGGGATCCAGAGTTTGGAGATTACCAATGTCTTTGTTTATAAGTTTCATGATGATACGTTCCATGGCCTTGCAGACCAGGCTCATCAGGCTAATGGGGTGGTAGTTCCTGGGGTCTGTGGTGGCTCCCCCCTTGTGGAGTGGGATAACCATTGCTGTGTGCCATTCAGCATGCACAAAGCCCGAGGTGAGGCTATGATTGAACATGATACTTAGGTGGGGTGCCAGTTCGTTCTGTAGTTCGTGTAGAACGCAGCCTGGGATGTTGTCTGGTCCCATGGATGCTGTGTTCTTGGCTTTGGAGAGTGTGTTTTTTACCTGTGCAGCCATGATTACAGGAACTTTGCATTCTTCCGGTATAGAGATGGGCTCTTTAGGGGGTGAGAGGTGGGTAAAATTAGCACTGAACCTATCTGCCAGGATGTTGGTAATATCAGTTGGGTCTGTATATTTAGTGCCATTGTGCTGTAACTCAGAGCAGATCTGAGTGTTGCCATTCAGATTCTTGACATAGCTATAGAATGCTTTGTGGTTGTCTTTAGAATCAGTGGCAATTTTGTTTTCGTAACTAGCTTTGGAGGATTTTATCAGGGATTGCAGCTTCTTACTGAGGCTGACCAGAGAGCTCCTCCACTCATGGGATTTTACTCTCTTTTGCAAGAGTTTCTTCCCTCAGTTATACAGTTTGTTTATAGTAGAGGACCACCAGATTGGCTTCCTTTTTTTGGAGGATAGTGTCTTGGTTCTGTATGGGATAACAAGATCCGTGCTCTCATGTAAGTGCTTATAAAGTGCAACTGTGTAGGATTCAGTAGTCGGAACTGTATTGTCCATCTGCATGGGTGTCATGAAGTTCACCACTTCTGTCATAAGAAGCATGTTGTCTTAAGAAGCAGCTGTGTGTGTTTTATGTGTGGAATGTCTAAAGAGAGTAAGGAGCACAAATCTTCGGGTTTTAAAAAGTGCATGAAATGCTCCCAAAAGATGTCTTTAACGGATGGCCACGGTAGCTGTGTCTACTGTTTAGGGGCCATCCACTTGAAGGAATCGTGCTTGTTCTGCCATGCTTTGTCTCCTAGGGTGTTACAGGAGAGAAAGAACAAGGTTATACTCAAGGGTCTACTAAAACCATCTTTTGAGGAAGTTCTTTCCAGTTCTTCGGATTCCACCAAGTCTGGTAAATCTAAGTCTTGAAAAATGCCTTCTCCAGCACCGGATGGTATCTTGGAACTGCCTCCTAAACAGTCAAACTCTGCCTCCTCAACTCCACAGCCTTCGGAGCTGAAGGAGAGCACCTTTGTGGTGTCAGAGTGGGTTCCAAGTGTTTCAGAGCGGACCTCTGAACCGACTGAATCAGCAGTTGAATCTGCTACTCAGAGCCGGTCTGTGGATTCCCTACCGGTTTCCGTGTTACTGAAGTCTCCAGTGCCCCCTAGGTCAAGATCCCCTACTATGTCTTCCAGGTCTTCCAGGAGCCTTTCAGAAGAAGATGTGGAGAGGGTAGTGTTAAGACTCTTGAAGCTTTCTGCTTTACCAAAATTATTGTTGGCTCTGACCCAGTCGGCTCTGGAGCCACTCGATCCAGCTTTGCCCTTGTCTGCTATTCCTCCTCCAAGCCATGTTGGTCCTTAGTAGCCAGAGTGATTGATGCCACCGGAGGAACTATCAGTTCAAGCTCCTTTTGTCGCTGCTTTGGAGCCGGGTTTGGCACCGACATGCTTGGTGCCATCCGTCATGTCCAGGGGCTGAAGCTCTACTGTCGGCGCCGACAGAAAGAGTTGGAATCGATCTTCTTTGGTTCCGAGTCTTCCTCTCAGTGTGTCGGCCGGGGTGAGCTTGGACCCTGCATCTACCTCGGAGCTGACGGCTCTGGCTCCGATGTCAACCTTTGTCTCTTTGGAGCAGGGGAGATCGGCGTTTGAGATGATGAGGAGCATGCTGTCTCATTCTCTAGCCCCTATCCGTGGTACCAGCACTATCCCCCTCAAGAGCACCCACTTCGGTCTCAGCCCCTACTCTCTCCAGATGCAGCAAAGACCCTCAGCCTCAGGAGCCATCGGCTGGTGGCCCCCACTCTTCAGAGGCCTCCCCAGAATGTCCTTTTGAGGAGCCTCCCCAGAAGAGGATATATGTAAGAGGAAGCATGTTGACTCCCAGGATGAGACTTTGACATCAGAAACTGACCTGGAGGAGTTGGAAGGGTCCCCCAAGTCATCCTCTGATGATGTCTCCTTCATGGACATCCTGGAGATCCTTAAGCAGAGGTGCAACTGGCCCACTGTCAACCCTTCTGATGAGGAGTTGGTGTACCTGAAGGCTTTTGGGTCTCAACCTTCTGCCTCTTGGGTGTCTCCACCTTTTGATGAACTGATGGATCTAGTAAGTCGAAAGGTGTGGGATATCCTGATGCCATGGAGCCAGTCCCCAGGAGACCTAATAAGTTTCTGTCTGCCCTCCTGGTAAAGAGTTATTGTCTAAGGGTGGTCCTGTAGATGCCATGGGGGTGACGGCGGCCACAAAGAAGGAGTTGGCAGAAACTTCTTCCACTGTTCGTCCACCAAACAAGGATTCTCAACAGATGGACAGATTTGGGAAGAGTATCTTTAGTTCAGCGGCATTTATACTTCGATCATTCAACTATCTCACTCACTTCACGAGATTGCAGAGGGATCTCCTCAAGGAATTAGGAGATTCTATACAAGGTGCATGTACTGAGCGAGTCCCTGACAAGATTTCTGCTCAGTTGTCCACCTTAAATTCTATAATTAACTCCTCCATGCAGCTTATCTCCTAAGCGGCTGATGGAGCGAGTACAGCAGCGGGTTCAGAAGTTGCCCTGAGGCGTCACTCCTGAATGCGCTTGTGTAATTATGTGGAACCGTTCAAGTCTACTTTCACCAATGCCCCATTTGATGGTTCCTCATTGTTTGGTTCTAAGGGGAAGGACATGCTCACTCGGTGTGAGCAAGAAGGAAAGATGCTTTCTGCCATGGGAGTGCGTTTTACTGTTCCCTCTCGATCATACCCCAAAGGTCAAAGGGGCAGTAAAATGTGGTTCAAAAAGTCCCAGAGGGTCTTTCTGGACACACAGGGTGAACCCTCCTTCAGAGGCAGAGGAGGAGGAGGAGGAGGAAATTGGAGACGTCACCCTAGAGGCAGGGGAGGTCCGCAATGCCAGCAAGGCTGTGACTCCTTTCGGGGACAGCCATATCAGTGCTCCTGATGTGGGGCCCGACTGCATTTCTCTGGGGCTGGTCGGGGGTCGCATTTCTGTGTATCCAGAAGCCTGGCTAAATATCACTCAAGACATGTGGGTACAAAGAGTTACCAGAGGCTATATCATACCATTTTCCCTTCCATTGTTTGTTCCCAAGAAGATCCCAGATGTACCACCCAATCACAGGGATCAGGCAACTGCGGAGATCAAAAAGTTGCTCTTAAAAAGAGTCATCCAGTCTGTCCCAGTAGACCAGATAGGATCCAGAACTTACTCCAGGTTCTTTTTAGTACCAAAACGAACCAGAGAGTGGAGGCCAATATTGGACCTCAGCAGATTAAACGAATCCATGAAGAAGGACAAGTTTCAGATGGTAACACTGCAGTCGATACTCCCGTTGTTAGGGAAAGACTATTGGATGTACTCTCTAGATCTCCAAGACACCTACTACCATATAAAAATGGACAAGGCATCCAGGAGCCATTTACACTTCCAGCTGGGAGCCAGTCCCTATCAGTTTCATGCTATGCCCTTTGGTCTCACCACAACCCCCAGGGTGTTCACCAAATGCATGGCAGTAGTGACAGCTCACCTGAGACGTCTGGGATTCCAGATGTTTCTGTATTTGGATGACTGGCTCCTGACCGCCCCCACCAGGCATCTACTCCTCCAAAACAGGGGCGCCACTATTCAACTTTGTGATCAGTTAGGGATATCTATAAATTGGGAAAAATCTGCAATGTTAAGTTGTCATTCTCGCCTTCATTCTTGCTGGATGGGTTCGGCTCTGACTCGGCCTATACTATAGCTCGAGAGCTATTTTTACCGGCTTGAAGCAGCCCTATATCCCACAATACCATGCGCTAACTCCCCAGATCTCGTTTGCCGCTTCGCTGCGAGGTTGCGTTTTTACCGGCTCAGGTCAGTTAAGAACTTTTTGTGTAGTTTTTTAGGTAAAAGGTTAGATTTCCCTGTCTAATTATATGTATCTAATTATATTCCCCATTGTATTACCTAATCCTAAAATATTATTAGCTAAAAATTTGTTAAGGTCAGTCCTTTAACTTCTCCCCTGGTGTTAGAGTTTGAGTGTGAGTTGTGAGTGCTGACTGTGTTGACTCTTAGTGTCCACCATAATGTCTAAAGACACTAAGATTTCAGGATTCAAGAAGTGTGACTCGTGCTGTCAGAAGATGTCTCTGACAGATGGTCACACTTCTTGTCTTTATTGTTTAGGACCCTTGCACCTGCAGGACTCTTGTTCCGTGTGTCATGGATTTAGTTCAAGAGTCCTGCAGGAGCGCCGTAATAAGTTGATTTTGAGGGGCTTATTGAAGCCCGACGACTCCCCATCTAAGTCTGGCTCGGGGAATTCGCCCAAGCCCGCCAAACCCTTGGCTCCAGCTTCTGAGTCGATGGCTGGTGGAACCGAAAGTGCTCTGACATCAGCTCCGGCCAGTTCCGATGCGAGCAAGACTTGCCCACTCCGAAACCCTTTTCAGAGCCAACAGCACGCAAGCGCTCTAGATCGCCCTCAGTAGAGTCCGTTCGATCGGCTCCAACATCTCCCTTACTGTCGGAGCAGAGTCATAAGACTCATTCTTCCAGGTCTGTCTGACCATGATATTGAGAGGGTGGTCAGTAGACTCCTCAAGTCCCAGGCACTGGCCCAAATAATTCAAAGCCCATCTCATCAGACTGTGGCTCCCTTGGTACCACTTTCGATTCCTCCTCCAACTCTTCAGTTGAGTTCGGAGCTGGAGTTTGTCGGAACCGGGACCTTGCCCACGTCGGAGCCGATACTACCACCTTCGGCTCCAATGTCGTTGGCTCCGACCTCTTCATTGGTGCCATCCATGGAGAGGTCCGGGCGCCGAGACTCCATCGTCGGCTCCGAGGGGGCGAGTGGCATCGGACCCTTGTCCGACCCTGTTCTCCCTCTCAGAGCATCGGCTCTGGTTAGTTCAGCCCCGATATCATTCTCGGAGCCTTCTCTGTTGGCGCCAGGGGCAGTCCTGGTATCCTCGGAGCCAGGGCTGTCTTCGGTGCCTGATAGGGGAGCCTTTGAGGTGATGAGCGTGCTGGATCCGGTGTCCGCTACAAGGTTGCTTCCTTCAGCTCCTCCCTCTACAGTGCCTGTTACGGTCTCTGGTCATCCTCTTGAAACTGATAGCAGAGATCCAAAGCACAGGGTACCCACTTTGGGTGTCTCTTCCTCGTCCAAGGCCTCCCCTGATGTTTCAGGGGAACCCCCTAGGAAAAGAAAGTGCAAGAGGAAGCACGTGGACTCCCCTGAGTCTCTCACTTCGGACACCGACTTGGATGAGTTGGAGGGTTCCCCGAGATCCCCCTCTGAGGATGTCTCCTTTTCAGACATCCTAGAGATCCTAAAACAGAGGGGAAATTGGTCCACCCTCAAACCCTCCGAGGACGAGTCGGTTTACCCTGACGCTTTTGGGTCTCACCCTGCCACCTCCTAGGTGTCCCCTCCTTTTGACCCACTGATGGAAGTAGTGGCCAGAAAGGCATGGGCAGCTCCTGACTTGATGGAACCTACCCCTAGGAGGCCTTCTAAATTTATTTCTGCTCCGGTAGACAAACCATTTCTGACCAAGGGTGTCTTGGTAGATGCTATGGTGGTAGCAGCCGCCACTAAGAAGGAATTAGCTGATCCTTCTGTACCTGTTCATCCTCCTAACAAAGACTCTAGGACTATGGACAGGTACGGGAAGCGGACATTTGCTTCAGCGACCTTTGCCATGTGGTCGCTGAACTATTTATGTCATTTCACCCACCTTCAGAGAGATTTGCTCAAAGAACTGGGTGAAACCATACAGGATCCTTCTGCTGCGGGGTATCAGGACAAAATTAACTCCCAGCTGGCTACCCTGAATTCCATTGCCAACTCCTCCATGCGACTTATCTCTTATGCAGCCGATGGAGTGAGTAGGGCCGCAGACACAGGTGTTGCATTGAGACATCACGCCTGGATGTGACTCTGTAATTTTGCTGATCCCTTCAAGGCGTCCTTCACCAACACCCCTTTTGATGGTTCAGAGTTGTTTGGATCTCAGGTGAAGACTACCCTCACCAGGTGCGAGCAAGATGGTAAGACTCTCTCTGCCATGGGAGTCCATTTTTCCACACCATCTAGACCATACCCTAAAGGTCAGAAGGGTGGAAAGATGTGGTTCTGCAAACCACAGGGAGTCACGCCTGCCGCACGTGGTGAACTTCCCCCCAGAGGCAGAGGGGGAACAATAATAGATGCCGCCCCAGGGGCAGAGGGGGTCCACAGAACCAGGGTTCCAGGGAATCCTTCCCTGACCAACTCTTTCAGCATCCCTGTGAAGCTGCCCGACTGTCCACCTTTGGAGGCAGTCGGGGGAAGATTATCTCTGTACCTGAAAGCCTGGCAATCCCTCTCGCAAGACAAATGGGTACAGTTGATCATATCCGAGGGTTACAAAATCCCCTTCATTTCCCCTCCGATCCAATTGCCGAGACCCCTCCCAGACATACCACCTGCACAAAGGGGTCAGGCACAGCTAGAGATAAAAAAGCTGTTAGAAAAAAGAGTCATCCAGGCAGTCCCAGCAGACCAGCTAGGATCCGGAATTTACTCCAGGTTCTTTTTGGTACCAAAAAAGACAGGAGACTGGAGACCCATTTTGGACCTCAGCAGACTGAACAAATCTGTGCAGAAAACAAAATTTCAGATGGTAACACTGTAGTCCATTCTGCCCTTCTTGGGCAGAGACAACTGGATGTGCTCGTTAGACCTTCAGGACGCGTACTATCATGTAAAGATACACAGGCGCTCCAGGAGGTTTCTCTGCTTCTGGCTGGGAGCCAGTCATTACCAATTCAGAGCCCTGTCCTTTGGTCTCACCACAACCCCATGGGTGTTCACCAAATGTTTGGCAGTGGTCACGGCTCATCTGAGACAAAAAGGATTCCAGGTGTTTCCATATTTAGATGACTGGCTCATTACCACTACCACCAAGCAGCATCTTATCATAGCCAGGGATTACACCATTCGCATTTGCAACAAACTAGGTATTTCCATAAATTTCGCAAAATCCTCCTTGTCGCCTTGTCAATGTATATACTTCATAGGCGCCGTGTTAAACACCACAGAAATGTCTGCAACATTACAACCACAGAGAGTGACAGACATACGGCGGAATGTTGAGTTTCTGTTTCAGTCCAACAGAATTCAAGTCAAGTTAGTACTGAAAACATTAGGCCTCATGGCAGCGGCGATTCTCCTTCTCCCCTTAGCCCGCTTCCACATGAGAATTCTCCAGTGGATGCTTTTTTCTCAGTGGTCCTTTCAACGGCTCCCAATGACTCACTATATTTTGATAACCCCAACTTGCCAAAAACACCTCTCCTGGTGGATGGTCTCCCCTCAACTTCTTCAGGGCAGACCCTTTGTTCTTCCCCCTCCAATTGCCACGGTGACAACGGATGCCTCCCTAATTGGGGGGGTGGGGGGCACTATCAGGGCAGGACTGTCCAGGGCACATGGCAACAATTAGAATGCCACCTGCACATAAATGTCCTGGAGATGAGATCAGTGCTTTTATCGTTGCAAGCCCTTCAGGACTCTCTTCCCACGGGGACTATAGCAGTTCAAACAGACAATATGTCTATAGTGTGGTACATAAACAAGCAGGGCGGAACAAAGTCCTACCCCCTATGTTGAGAAGCACTCGGACTTTGGCAGTGGGCGATCTCCTCTCAGCGTTTTCTGATAGCAACGCACATCCCCGGGAGGTCCAACATCATAGCGGACAGACTGAGCAGAACAATTCTGATGCCTCACGAGTGGTCTCTAAATCAAGCGGTAGCAGAGAGAATGTTCCAGACGTGGGGCCAGCCTTGCTGCGACCTTTTTGCAACACCTCAAAACAGCAAGTGCCTCGACTTCTTCACACTCCTCCCTGTACCAGGCCATCCCCCTAGAGACACTCTTGTCCATGATTGGCCTCGGGGTCTTCTATACGCTTTTCCCCCCTTTCCGTTGATTCCGCAATTAATTCAGAAAGCAACCGCATTGAGATCCAAAATGATCCTCATTGCCCCGTACTGGCCTCAACAAATATGGTTTCCGTTCCTGCACCGTCATCTACTGGAACAGCCCTGGCATCTGGAACCATTTCCAGACCTTTTGACCCATCTGACGGACAAGCTGCACCAGTCTCTTCACTCCCTCAACCTCACAGCTTGGTTGCTCCACTTCCAACCTTAGCCAGGCTTCCTTTATTTCTCTTCCTGTCCGTGATATCATTCTTTCCTCCCATAAGTCCAATACTAGGAAGACTTATGCGAGTAAATGGAAGTGTTTTTCGTTCTGGGCATTTGCTAGGTCCTTAGATCCTTTTAATGCACCAATTCATAAAGTTCTAGATTTTCTAGCGGAGCTTTTTCATTCAGGGTCATCATCGGCTACTATCAGAGTACAACTAGCGGTCATTGCCAATTTTCATGTAGGGCTCTCGGAAACCAATATTATGTCACATAAGCTCTGTAAAGCTTTCCTCAAGGGCATCTTCTTGTTCAGACCTCCCATTAAGGATCCTCCTCCACAATGGGATCTAAATTTAGTGTTAACTTCATTAATTCTCCCTTCCTTTGAGCCTGCAGCTTCTTGTTCCCTCAAGCTTCTCTCTTGGAAAACTCTGTTTCTGGTGGCTATAACATCTGCCAGAAGGGTGTCAGAACTTCAGGTCTTGTCTGTCCATCCCCCTTATTTGGTTTTTCATAAAGACAGGGTAGCTCTCAGAACGAATCCTTCCTTCCTACCAAAAGTCTCGTCTGAATCAAATCTGAACCACACTATTGACTTGCCTGTTTTCTTCCCAAATTATTCAAACAGGGCTGAACAGAAACTACATTCCTTGGATGTTCATCGTCAACTGCGGTATTATCTAGATAGGACAAAACAATTCAGAAAGTCAAAACAGCTCTTCCTCTCTTATGCTGAAGGAAGGAAAGGACTTCTGGTATCAAAGGTAACTCTTTCCAGATGGTTAACATCCATCATTACCTTTGTCTACGAGTTGAGACACAAACAACTTCCTTCAAGACCTAAGGCTCATTCAACCAGGGCACTATCAACCTCAACAGCCTTTCAAGCAAGGTTACCATTAGTTGCCATTTGTGCAGCAGCTACATGGGCTTCTCAACATACTTTTATTACCCATTACAAACTTGATATAGCCTCCAGAAATAGAGCTGACTTTGGTTCCACCGTACTCAGGTGTCTGTTCCATTGAGCCACCCAGGACCAAGGTGCTAGGGACGCTGTCCCATCCAGCAAGAATGAAGGTGAGAATGACAACTTAATATTAAGAAGTTATGTACCTACCATAACGTTCCATGTTAGTTGTCTTCTTCTTGCCTTCTTTCTTGCATCCCTCCCTCCTGCCCCCTAGCCTGGACAGACTTGAAGGTCTCTGAGTCCTTCTCTTTCATGACACATAGTTATCCAGGGTTATCCGTATCATGAGTATTACCAGCAGGAAGACCATATCTTTGTATAAAGGCTTATTTTTTGGTAACAATAAAACTATACTATGTGTTAGCTGCCAACGAGATCTGGGGAGTTAGTGCATGGTATTGTGGGATATAGGGCTGCCTTGAGCCAGTAAAAATAGCTATTGTGCTATAGTATAGGCCGAGTCGGAGCCGAGGATTGGCTCCGAACCCATCCAGCAAGAAAGAAGGCGAGAAGAAGACAACTAACATGGAACGTTATGGTAGGTACATAACTTCTTATTATTGCCCTCTCAATCTGTGATTTTTATAGGCACAGAAGTAGACACAGTGAACATGACAGCTCGTCTCCCCGCCGAAAGGGCACAAGACTTAATCTCTCAAATTCAGCAGTTTTTCCCATTGTGACAGGTCAAAGCAAAGTGGGTTCTTCAGCTCCTCGGGACTATGGCTTCCACCATTCTATTAGTACCATTAGCCAGGCTGCACATGAGAATTCTCCAGTGGCTTCTGTCTTCCCAGTGGTCCTTCCAATATCTCCCGCTGAGTCATCCTATCCTGCTGATGGAATCATGCAAGAAGAACCTTCTTTGGTGGATAGCTCCCAACCAGTTGATCATGGGCACCCCCTTTGTTCCTGCCCAACCCATTGCCACTGTGACCACGGATGTCTCCCAGATCGGGTGGGGGGGTATTATCTCAGCAGGACTGTCCAAGGCACATGACTAGAACATGAAGCTCACCTACATATCAATGTTCTGGAGATGAGGGCAGTGCTCTGAGTGTTGCAAGCACTTCAAGACCTTCTTCCTCTAGGGACTATTGCGATACAATCAGACAGCATATCGGTAGTTTGGTATATCAACAAACAGGGCGGTACCAGATCTTACCCACTCTGTCGAGAGGCCATGCGAGTTTGGGAATGGGCGATTTCTTCCCAGGGCTTTCTGGTTGCAACACACATTCCAGGGACGACCAACGTGATAGCGACAAGCTCAGCCGGGCAATCCTACTGCCTCACAAGTGGTCTCTGAAACGGGAAACAGCGGAACAGATTTTCCAAAAATGGGGACAGCCTTGCTGTGACCTTTTTGCCAGTCCAGTCATTGCCAAATGCAGCGGCTATTTTTCCCTCATTCCCCCTCCGAGGAAGACACCCAGAGATGCTCTGGCTCACGATTGGCCCATGGGACTTCTGTATGCCTTTCCCCTATTTCCTCTCATTTCCAAAGTGATTCAGAAAGCCAGCCAGCTGGGAGGCAAGTTGATCCTCATTGCTCCTTACTGGCCTCGTCAGGTCTGGTTCCCCTTCCTCGAGCCTCTTCTCCTGGATGATCCTTGGATCCTGGACCCAGCTCCAGATCTGTTGATTCACGTCAGGTTCACTACATCCCTCAATCCATACCCTCAAATTGACAGCATGGCTGCTCCAGTTCCATCCCTAGTCAGGCTTCATGATGTATCGTCCTCAGTGCCACATATTCTTATGTCCTCCCATAAACCTTCAACTAGGTTGATATGTATGATAGTAATTGGAAAAGATTTTCTATTTGGGCACAGAATATTACTGTAGATCTCTACACTGCTTCTATCCCTGTGATTTTGGAATTTCTCTCCGAGCTCTTTCAGCAAGGATCTGCCGCTGCCACTATCAGAGTCCAATTGGCGGCAATTTCTCATTTTCACTTAGGGTTTCCAGATATCAATTTAATGTCTCATAAGCTATGCAAGACCTTTTTGAAAGGAGCCTCTCTATTGAGACCACCGCTGCAAGAACCTGTGGCTTCTTGGGATTTAAATTTTGTGTTGTCTAAACTGACATCTTCCCCGTTTGAACCTTCCCACTCATCTTCATTGAAATTTTTGTCTTGGAAGACTTTGTTTTTGGTAGCTATCACCTCAGCTAGATGGGTATCAGAGTTACAAGCCTTGTCTGTTAAGCCACCTTATTTGATCTTTCACAAAGACAGTGTGTCACTGCTTACTAATCCCTCCTTTGTCCCCAAAGTTTGTTCACCTGCTACCTTAAATCAATCCATAGAACTCCCAGTTTTCTTCCCTAATCACTGTAATGCAGCTGAATACCATTCTCATCTGCTGGATGTTCATAGACAACTACGTTTTTATTTACAGCGGACTAAGGATTTTAGGAAATCAGATCAACTATTCATTTCCTTTTCTTTTTTTTTTAAAAACAGGTTTATTGTTTTAACATGCAAGAGAAATATCATAACAATTTTATACAAGTAATTAAAAATAGATATGATTATAACATTCAACAAAACAACTAAAGTATTTACAAAGACATCCACTACAATCAGATCAATTAATTAAACTAAAATACCATGCTATTGAAATTAGGATTTTTTTAACAAATTTTGTAAATTATCCCATACAATATAATAAGATGTTCTTCTAGTTGTTCTTGACCTAATTGTGTTTATTTCCATATGGCACACTATATTCATAACATTTTTAAATTCATTGAATGAAGGAGGTGTATCTGAAATCCAATTTCTGGTTATTATTTTCCTAGCCACTGCTAGAATAGACCATAACAAGGGAAGCTTAACCTTTTTAACACTTTGAGGTACAGGTGTGTTGAATAATATAAGAGATTTAGAAATAATGAAATTATCTGTAAAAGAGCCTGCAAAAATTCATTAATTGACTTCCAGTATTCTTTCAATTTTATACAGTCATAAAACATATGAGCCCAGTCAGCATTAATTTCTACATTACATCTCTTACATAGATTATCTTTATTATTTATTTTATTCATCATCAAAGGTGTATAAAAGATCTATGTAAAAATTTCCATGTATAAAGTCTCCAGACAATGGAAGACGTAGTTCTATAGGCCGATTCCAATATATATTGTTTATCTTGTTGATTTGGTGGGTCCCCATTAATAGAAGTGAAATAATTCCAGTATGTATCTACACTGTAAAAAGTTTCTTGTCTGATAATTTTATGTATGTATGAAAGTTTACCTTTATCAGAAACTTTATGTTGTAAATTTAATATCAAGTAATCAATCAGTGTTGGAATAGATTCTTTAACTGTTATAGACATTAGATCTTTGCTCCTGTACCAATCCTGATTAACCTTTCTTCCTCCTTTCCTCTACCTCAATATTTCCTTCTCACTATAACACATCCTGACTGATCCCCATGGACATAATATCCTTGTAGATACAACTTATCTCTTATATACTATGAAAAAAAAAAAAATTTTATGACTATGTATTATTTTAGACTAGGGTATGATATTATAAATTGCGTATTGCAATTATTTGTTTTGTTTTGATATGTGTATCTTCTATGTATTTTTTCTGTATTCCCCTTACTTGTTACAACCTTTGGAGCTTTTCTCCCCGGGCCTCCACTGAAAATGGACATATATCCAGCTGGACTAGCCCGGTCAACAAATGTAAAATAAAATAAAATCTATTTTATTAATGAGATGTTGTCTAAAGGTCTGAACCTATAACCAGCAAGTTTCTCTTAGATCAAATTCTTGTTTTAAGAAATCTAGATTTTTAATTTTATTATCAGATATCAACTGATGCCAGTACTTTAGATCATTATCTATAGCTAAATGAGTTCCTTCAGAAGTAGATGACAAAAGCATACCCTGAGTATACATTATACGGAATATAATAAAATTCCATTCCCTATACTTAGGGTGCATGAATATAAAGTTATGATAGCTAATAATAATATTTAATGGGTAACAAACCATATGTTTAGGTGTAATAGGTGAAATACAAAATTCCTTTAGTAACCATAACTTGGAGTTATTTACAATCATATTTTTATGTGTTAAGGAGATTTTCATGAAGTGCATACTAATTAGCTCCCAATAATCTTTCCATTTTGTGACATATGACTGATCTATTAATAAAGTAATAACTTTTACAATAGAAGAGATAGTATATAAATTAAAGTCTGGAAAAGAAATACCCCCTTGAGACCAGCTATTAGTATGTTTCTTTAATGCAATCCTAGGTTTATTAGGTGCCCATAGGAAATTTAACATTAGTGTATTCAGTTTCTTGATAATTATTTTTGTAGGTGGAAGTATTATTAATTGTATTAAGTATAAAATCTTGGGGAATATTATCATTTTAATAATTGTAAGTCTCTCCTCCATAGTAAAAAACATATTATTCCAGGCATTAAAAAAGATTTTGTATATTAAGAAAACAGGTATTATAATTATTATATATAATAGATTTAATATCTTTAGATAGTATTATACCTAAATAAGTTATCTGACCTGAATTGGGTACATATTTAGTAAAATCACTAATGAGAATATGTTTTTGTGTATATATAGATAGTATTTTAGTTTTTTCTTCACTGAATATTAAACCAGAAATACTTTTAAAATTCATCATTTTATCAAATAGAGACTGCATAGAAGAATTAGATCCTGCTGATGTAATTAGAACATCATCTGCAAAAAGTTGAATTATGGATGTTGTATTTTCATCTATTTCAAAACCCTCTATGTCAGTACTGTTTCTGATCAAATTAGCCCAAGGCTCCATTACTAAAGTGAATAATAGTGGAGAAAGTGGACATCCTTGTTTTGTACCTTTAAAATGGGTATTTTTGTGAAACATATGTTCCTACCTTAATATAAGCCAATGTTCCTTTGTATAAATGCTCAATTAGATTTACAAATGCATCTGAGAAGTTTGTGCACTTCAGTAAGGTAAACAGATAGTCCCAACTTACTGAATCAAATGCTGAACTTATATCAAGACTAATAAGTGTTAAATCTTTCTTTTTCCTATTTGCAAAATCAATTAATGTTAAAGTTCTTCTTATATTATCAAAAGTATTTCTATTTACAATGAAGCCTGTCTGATCTATATCTATAATGCCGGGGATGATTGTCTTCAATCTATCAGCAAAAATACTCATAAACATTTTATAATCAACATTAAGTAATGAGATGGGCCGATATGAAGTACATCTAGTTGGATCTTTATTAGGTTTTAAAACTGGCGAAATAAATGTATATTGCAAAGATGGGGGGGTATTAACTCAGTTTGGGCCAAAATAAAAACCTTATGTATTAATGAATATGTACTTTTAGAAAGGATTTTATATATCTCTGGTATAATACCATCATTACCCGGTGCTTTGTTTGATTTAAGCTTATTTATTTGTGTAATAACCTCTGTATATGAAACACTTTTGTCCAATAGTTTAATCTGTTGTTTATTAAGCTTTTTATTCATGTCTGTGGTTATAAACTCCTTTATTTTATCTTTAGGTTCCATGTTAATGTTATTATGGTTAATTTTGTGAAAGTGATTTCTAAATTCATCTAGTATTTCTGGTATACTAGAAACATTCTTCTTTTTCCTTAGAGAAAAGATTTCTTTGATATGGTTTTGTTTATTCAACCTTTTGTTTTATTTTTAAGCCTATGTAAGTATTTGGGGCTTATTGAATAAGACAAAAACTTGTATTTCTAAAGTTATTTTAACTTTATGAGTTAAAATTTCTTTGTATTTCTCATTTAGTTTGTTTATTTCTTCAATAACTTTCTTGTCCGTAATATTTTCTTTATTATTATGTTTATAAGAGTCTAATTTACTTTGAATATCTAACAATTCCTTATCCCAAGATTTCCTTTTATTATTATACCATCTGATACTTTGTCCATATAGATATGATTTTAAGGCATCCCAAACATAGACAATGGAGACTTCAGGAGTATTATTTATGTCTAAAAATGTTTTACTTCTGAAAGTATATATTCTTTATAGTCTTTTAGTTGAGTTAAGTATGCTGGTATCCTTTTGATCTGAACATTATGAGTATTTTTATCATGAATTCAAAAACAATTGAATTATGATCAGATATAGGACATGAAATGATTTTGGAATTAATTAAATCTGTTACGATCTGGTTAGAAATAAAGACCCTATCTATTTTTGAATAAGTTTTGTATCTGTTAGAAGAAAAGGTGTATGGTAATGATTTTGAATCTATCTGATTATTAATATCATTCAAATGATAAGAATTAGCAAAATCATTTAAATGTTTTGCATTAGATGTAATTCTTCTTTTTCCTATATTGGTAGTATCACTTTCATGTAGTATACAATTAAAGTCACCAGCTAAAATAATATCTCCTATAGAGAATGATATGATCTTATCAAGATGATGTTTCACTGTATTAATACCAATTCCAGGTATCCAATATACATTAATTAAAGTGTAAGTCTTCCCATTAATTTGTATTGTAACCATACAAAACATTCCTTTGTCATCCTGATAAGACTTAATGGTTTTAGGAATGGGCATACTTTATTCCATAAAATAGCCACTCCTCTTTTTCTGAGTGTGCTCTGAACTAACCAATACTGTATATTTGTTTGTGGCTAGTTTATCAGTATCTTTTTCAAGAGATGGGTTTCTTGCAGGAAGACTAAGTTGGCCTTATGTAAATTAATGTATCTTATTAGGCTTGCCCTTTTACACGCATTATTCAATCCATTAATGTTTAAAGAAATTCCTTTTAAAGATGTCATTTGGCATTTTAAAACTTAAGAATCTTATGATCAAAATGACAAATAACAACATAAGTAATGTTACATCTCCTCCTTTAGGTGTACCTTTAAATATAGCTGTATTTATTGAATCTCTTATGGGATTTTGTATAGGGCACAAGACGTAATCTCTCAAATTCAACATTTTCTCCCATTGTGACAGGTCAAAGCAAAGTGGGTTCTTCAGCTCCTCGGGACTATGGCTTCCACAATTCTATTAGTACCATTAGCCAGGCTGCACATGAGAATTCTCCAGTGGCTTCTGTCTTCCCAATGGTCCTTCCAATATCTCCCACTGAGTCATCCTATCCTGCTGATGGAATCATGCAAGAAGGACCTTCTTTGGTGGATAGCTCCCAACCAGTTGATCACGGGCACCCCCTTTGTTCCTGCCCAACCCATTGCCACTGTGACCACAGATGTCTCCCAGATCGGGTGGGGGGGTATTATCTCAGCAGGACTGTCCAAGGCACATGGCTAGAACACAAGGCTCACCTAAATATCAATGTTCTGGAGATGAGGGCAGTGCTCCGGGTGTTGCAAACACTTCAAGACCTTCTTCCTCTAAGGACTATTGCGATACAATCAGACAGCATATCGGTAGTTTGGTATATCAACAAACAGGGTGGTACCAGATCATACCCACTCTGTCGAGAGGCCATGTGAGTTTGGGAATGGGTGATTTCTTCCCAGGGCTTTCTGGTTGCAGCACACATTCCAGGGACGACCAACGTGATAGCCGACAAGCTCAGCCGGGTGATCCTACTGCCTCACAAGTGGTCTCTGAAATGGGAAACAGCGGAATAGATTTTCCAGAAATGGGGACAGCCTTGCTGTGACCTTTTTGCCAGTCCAGTCAATGCCAAATGCAGCAGCTATTTTTCCCTCATTCCCCCTCCGGTGAAGACACCCAGAGATGCTCTGGCTCACGATTGGCCCATTGGACTTCTGTATGCCTTTTCCCTATTTCCTCTCATTTTCAAAGTGATTCAGAAAGCCAGCCAGCTAGGAGGCAAGTTGATCCTCATTGCTCCTTACTGACCTCGTCAGTTCTGGTTCCCCTTCCTCGAGCCTCTTCTCCTGGATGATCCTTGGATCCTGGACCCAGCTCCAGATCTGTTGATTCACATCAGGTTCACTACATCCCTCAATCCACACCCTCAAATTGACAGCGTGGCTGCTCCAGTTCCATCCCTAGTCAGGCTTCATGATGTATCATCCTCAGTGTCACATATTCTTATGCCCTCCCATAAACCTTCAACTAGGAGGCTGTATGGTAGTAAATGGAAAAGATTTTCTATTTGGGCACAGAAAATTACTGTAGATCTCTACACTGCTTCTATCCCTGTGATTTTGGAATTTCTCTCTGAGCTTTTTCAGCAAGGATCTGCTGCTGCCACAGTCAGAGTCCAATTGGCGGCAATTTCTCATTTTCACTTAGGGTTTCCAGATACCAATTTAATGTCTCATAAGCTATGCAAGACCTTTTTGAAAGGAGCTACTCTATTGAGACCACCACTGCAAGAACCTGTGGCTTCTTGGGAGTTACATTTTGTGTTGTCCAAACTGACATCTCCCCCGTTTGAACCTTCCCACTCATCTTCATTGTAATTTTTGTCTTGGAAGACTTTGTTTTTGGTAGCTATTACCTCAGCTAGACGGGTATCGGAGCTACAAGCCTTGTCTGTTAAGCCACCTTATTTGATCTTTTGCAAAGACAGGGTGTCACTGCATACTAATCCCTCCTTTGTCCCCAAAGTTTGTTCACCTGCTACCTTAAATCAATCAATAGAACTCCCAGTTTTCTTCCCTAATCAATGTAATGCAGCTGAATACCGTTTTCATCAGCTGGACGTTCATAGGTAACTACGTTTTTATTTACAGTGGACCAAGGATTTTAGGAAATCAGATCAACTATTCATTTCCTTTTTTGACTCCAGATTGGGCTTACCAGTTTCTAAAGTGACACTATCTAATTGGATTTCCAGTTGCATAGTCTTTATCTACAATTCGGAGGGCAGACCTTTACCCTGCAGGATCAAGGCTCATTCTAATAGGTCGCTGTCTACCTCTGCAGCCTTTCAAGCCAGGGTCCCACTTGATAATATTTGTGCAGCAGCTACATGGGCTACCTCTCACACTTTTATTACACATTACAAATTGGATTTAGCTTCCAGGGGTAGAGCATTCTTTGGCTCCATGGTGCTTAGGAGTACTTTACAGTGAGCCACTCAAGAATATGGTGCTAGGGATGCTGTCCCATATGTAAATGTGAAGGTGAGATTGGACTACCTAACATAAAGAAGTTATGTACTCACCATAACGTTCCATGTTTGTAGTCCATCTCACCCTTCATTTTTACCAACCCGCCCTCCTGCCCCCATCCTGGAAGAATCTGGAGATAATAATAATTTGGTTATCTTTGGTTGGAGACCCTTTAGTATTGGTTTGTCTGTTATGGTTATTTCTTCTAGTGAGCAGCAAACAAGATCTCGGGTTTGTACTGGTGTACTACGGGATACCTGCTTAGCCACAAGCCGACCAGAAGTCTTTGAGCTTGTAATTCGGCTGAATAGGAGCCGAAGATCGGCTCCGAGCCCATATGTAAAAATGAAGGGTGAGATGGACGACCAACATGGAACATTATGGTGAGCACATCACTTCTTTATGTCAGATGTAAATGTAGCTGCATGAAGGCAACCCTTTCAGTCACCTTACCAATTAATTGCAGAATGGAGACCTGGAGATAGTTCTGTAAAGTGCCTGCATTCTTAAGGCTTCACATAATCAAAGCCTCTTTTAATATGGTTGGGAAATCCCAGTCCTAAAAGAGGAGTGAACTGCTTCGAGAATGACTGAACTTAACAACCTTGGAAGACCAGGGTCTTGTGGTGGTTGGTCACACAGCTGAAATTACATTCATTTTCCTGTCATAATCAACAGCAGAAGTCCATATTTTCTAAATCCATGAGTTGCAACACTCAGTGGATGTATCTAGGGAAGATGAGTGTCTAAAACTGTCAATCTTCTTTACAAAAAATCTTGCAGTTTCCTTGCACTCCTCCAAGGAAAACTCTTTTTTTTTCAGATCTAAAGGCCTGATTGATAATCATCTGTAAAACATTTTAAACTCCTGCTAAAATGTCACCTATTCAACATTTGGTTCTGCCCATAATTACTCACAGTTAACTACCATAAATATAGTTACATTAACCAACCATCATCTCTCAGCCTTCTTATCTACGTAAGCCATTCCCTCCTTCATTTGATATTCTCCTTCCTTATCACACCGTTTACTATTCACCTCCACTCTCCTTTTCTTCCTCTTGCATGGTACACTTCTCTAGAATTTCCACAAAAACT